>NC_038249.2:4204080-4504080 GCF_000004515.6 Glycine max | reverse complement strand
TTGTGTTCCATTTCAACTGGTAAATGACATGATTTTCCATACACCAGTTGAAAAGGAGACAAACCAATTGGAGTTTTGTATGCAGTTCTGTAGGCCCACAATGCATCTTCTAATTTGAACAACCAATCTTTTCTGGTTGATGCCACTTTTTTTTCTAGTATTTTCTTTAATTCTCTGTTGGATACTTTGACTTGCCCATTAGTTTGAGGATGGTAGGGGGACACCACTCTATGATTCACATGGTATTGACTCAACACCTTTTGAAGTTAAGTATTACAAAAATGCGAACCACCATCACTGATTAAGATTCGAGGTACCCAAAATCGAGCAAAGATATTCTTCTTGATAAATTTCACCACAATCTTAGCATCATTCCTTGAAGTGGCCATAGCTTCCACCCATTTAGACACTTAATCAACAGCTACCAAAATGTATTCATTTCCTACAGATGAAGGAAATGGACCCATGAAGTCGATACCCCTACAATCAACTTCAACTTCCATAATGTTTTGCAGAGGCATTTCATTCCTTCGGGAAATTCCCCCCATTCTCTGACATTGGTCACACTTTAAGACATGGTGATTGGCGTCTTTTAAAAGTGTTGGCCAGAAAAATCCTGACTGTAAAACCTTAGTTATTGTTTTGTCTCCACCATAATGCTCGCCACATGGTAAATTGTGACAATGCCACAATATGCCCTTGGCCTCCTCGCATGTCACACATTTTCGAAGAAGATTATCTGCACCTACTTTGAACAAGTTTGGATCATCCCAAACATAATGTCGGGCATCATAGAAGAATCTCTTTCTCTGCTGCCAATTGAGATCTTTTGGTATGACACCTTCTGCCTTGAAATTAGCCATATCAGCGAACCAAGGTCTCCCTGCAATCAAAAACAAAGATTCATCAGGAAATTTATCTCCTATTTCTGCGTCTTTTCAAGTGACATCTTCATTCACCAATCTGTATAGGTGGTCTACTACCACATTTTAAGAACCTTTCTTGTCCTTGATGACTAAATCAAATTCTTGAAGCAGAAGTATCCATCTAATCAATCGTGGCTTGGAATCAGCTTTCTGCAACAAATATTTTATTGCTGCATGATCAGTGTAAATCACTATCTTTGATCCCACCAAATAAGATCAAAATTTCTCAAGTGCATAAATGATTGCTAGCAATTCTTTCTCAGTGGTGGCATAGTTAATCTGAGCATCATTCAAAACTTTGCTAGCGTAATAGATGGTATGAAACATTCTGCCCTTCCGCTGCCCCAGCACAACACCTACTGCATAATCACTTGCATCACACATCAATTCAAACTCTTGTCCCCAGTCTGGTGCTGGAATCACAGGAGCAGAAACCAATTTGGCTTTAAGAGTGATAAAGGCTTCTAAGCATTCTTCATTGAATACAAACACAACCTCGTTGTTCAATAGAGTGCTTAGGGGTTTAGTAATTTTGGAGAAGTCTTTAATGAATCGTCGATAAAATCCAGCATGACCCAAAAAAATGTGTATGCCTTTTACATTAACTGGGGGTGGAAGTTTATCAATAACATCTAGTTTTTCTTTATCCACATCAATTCCTCTTTTAGAGATCTTATGTCCCAGCACAATACCTTCTTGAACCATAAAGTGACATTTTTCCCAGTTAAGTACCAAATTAGATACTTCACAGCGCTGTAACACTTTCTTCAAATTTGCTAAGCGATTTCCAATAGATGCACCAAAGACTGAAAAATCATCCATAAAGACTTTGATACATTTCTCTACCATGTCATCAAAAATTGCCATCATACATCTCTGGAAAGTAGCAGGGGCATTACATAAACCGAACGATATGCGACGATAAGCAAAAACACCGAAAGGACATGTAAACGTTGTTTTTTCTTGATCCTAAGGATCTACTGCAATCTGATTGTAACCTGAGTATCCGTGCAAGAAAAAGTAGAAGGATTGCCCTGCAGGTCTCTCAAGCATTTGATCCATGAAGGGAAGCGGGTAATGGTCTTTTCTTGTGGATTCATTGAGCTTCCTATAATCAATACACATTCTCCATTCGGTGACTGTTCTTGTAGGAATTAGCTCATTTCTATCATTTTTGACCACTGTCATCCCTCTTTTTTTTGGGAACCACTTGAACCAGACTAACCCATGAGCTATCTGAAATTGGGTAGATGAGCTCTGCCTCTAGTAACTTAAGCACTTCTTTTCTTACTTCTTCTTTCATTATAGGACTCAATCTTCTCTGAGGTTGTCTCACGGGCTTGAAATTGGTTTCCAAATTGATTTTATGCATACAATATGATGGACTGATTCCTTTTAAATCAGAGATGTGCCAACCAATAGCCGCTTTATGATGTTTTAGAATCTGCACCAGTTGATCCTCTTCTTCCTTCTTCAAAGAGTTGCTAATTATAATAGGTTTAGTCTCATTATTCTCTAAGAACACATACTTTAAATGCGCTGGAAGAGTCTTTAATTCTGCTTTGGGCTTTTCTGTTGGTCTAAAATTTTTTAATTCTTCAAAAACCATATGACCAACAAAGTTGTTTTTTGGATCATCAGGCTCTTCATCACAAACTAAGCAGTCTACCACATTTTCAGGTTCTTTTTCCAAAGGAAACTGTTATATCATGGTTGAAGATGATGATGCTATTTCCTGCTCCACCTCTTCTTCTTCAAAATAGGCATCACCCATATTTGAGTGTTTCATGGCTTTAAAGAGGTCAGAAGATATTTTCTGATCCTCCACACTGAGTTCCAATTAACCTTTATCTATACCTACAACATAACCAGCAGTTGCCATGCAAGGATATTCTGGAGTACTGGAAACTTCATCCTTTTCTTCTTCGTTGATCAATTGATGATGGATTGTGGTAACTTGAAGAATGCTTTCTTGATGTGCTTCAATCTTCGCATACTTTTCTTCTCTTCTGTCCACAACTTTAGTCATGTCATCTACCAACTTGCCAAGTTGAGTTTCAATTCTTTTAAAAGCTTGTTGCATTGAATCTACAGTATCTATGAATTGCATTAGCAGGTAATCCAAATTAGACAATCCTTCTGCTTCATTGTGATAATAAGGTTGCCATTCTGACTCCTATTGATAATCTGTAGAAGAATAGTCCCTTTCAAACTGAGTTCCTTGCTGTTGCATGGAATAACAATCGCCTTTAGAGGTATCTTGGTATGTCATGAAGTCTGCCAATACACTTTCAAGATCAGGTGCTCTCCCTTTCTCATAATAGTTGTACATGGCCGGTTCCTGCCTCCGATCAAAGTTATTTATAGAATAAAAATAGCAATTGTCCTGGTGATGCTCTCCTCCAGCAAAATCACAATTTATTAGTGGAATAGAGATAACAATCTTCATGACACATCGGTAAGAGATTTGTCTTCCTTAGAAATAATTAAGCCACCTGTAGGAGATTCTATACATACAAAATACTAACAGACACAACGGTTATCCAATTCAATAAGAGAAAATAAATATGAATAGAAAACAAATATTCACAGATAATCAAAGAATAATGAATAAAGAATAGACACCTAAAAATGAACTAACTTTCCAAATAAAAAGAAGTTCCCCAACAACGGCGTCAAAAACTTTTTCGCTTCCAACAAGTGCACCGGATCGCGCAAGTAGTATAAAATGGTAAGAACTGCGTATCGAACTCTCAGGGAACTTGTGTTACTTGGTAAAGCTATTTCGGTAAATAGGTGTCTAGTGTGAAAAGAGATGTGTTTACTATGAACAGGTGTGTGAACAAACTATTAAAAGGGAAAAATCACGTGAGAAATGATGTGTAAAAACAAGTAGACGACACATTGGTCTTCCTAATAGGTGCCTGATGCTAGAAGGATATTCTCTACTTAACAATGCTCATGCGTTCTATGGCGTCTCCTGAAATGCTAAACCCCGATTCCTTATGATAGTCTAGCCTAATCCTGACCAAGCATCATTCGCAGATTCCTCTTGTTGGACTAAACTCAGCCAGGGCCGCATTAAGACAAACATACAACCATTAGGTTACCATACCCCGATTCCTCATGAAAATACGACAAACTAGCCATGTCCTATCAAGTTCTAAGATTCAAACCAATTTCCACTGTTGAATGATCCTAAAAACACATGCATCTACGTGATCAAGGCAAAAGCATGGTAGAATGAAGTTCTGATAGCATAGTAAACACACAAAACATCATTAAATAGATAAAAAGATATTTACATCAAGTACTTACAAGGAAGATCCAACAGAGGATTTAACTTTCCATAACTGGGAAGCTTCCTTTACAACAAAGAGAAGAGAATGAAAGATTGCAGACATACAAGTAGTGGGGATGTCTCTTCCACCTCTAGGACCACACAATCACTCACAAACTCATCTCAAGCTCTCAGGATGGCTTCCTCTTCCAGCTCTGGTCTCTGCGGATCTTCACACAACAAATTCTCTCAAACTCTCTGGAACTTGGACCTTTCTCTCTCTAGAACTCTCCAATTATGCAGAAGCTTCAAGAAAAGGCCCAAATTCCTCACAATCTAATTTCAGACTTAAATATGTGGCCTTGTTCGTGCTCGTGTGCTTAGCGCAATTCTTAACCGCTTAGCGTGCATTAGTGAATTTCGGCTTAATGCAGCTTTTCTCGCTCAGCAGATGGACTGAGGTGGTGTGCTTAGTGAGATGACCCTTCGCTCAATGAACATGCACAACTCATCCTTCTTCCAGAATCTTCCTCGCGCTCAGCCGAGGAGTTTTGCGCTCAGCGGATGCCTCGCTAAGCCCGAAGATTGGCTTAGCGAGAGGGTGAAAATTATCACTTCAAACTTGCCTAATTAACCAAAAATTGAGAGAAAAATGATTATTAAACACACAAAATGGAAGTACTAAGTATTTATTACGTATCTTTAACAAAAAGTAATTACAGCACTACAAAATACCCATAAATTGGAGGAGTTTGATACAATTTACACAAGTTTTATACACAAAAGTTAGTCGTATTCACCGACAAACAAGCACACCACTTGCATGCATCCGCTAAGCGAGAAGACGAGCGCCAAGCCAAAATTCACTTATTCACGCTAAGTGAGCCGAAGTTGCGCTAAGCGCACAAGCACCAACAAGGCCACCTATTTAAGCCTAAAATCAGAAATGGAAAGGGAGTTTGGGCAATTCTCGAAGCCTTTGCATGTTTAGAGATTTCTAGAGAGAGAAAAGTCCAAGTTCCAGAGAGTTTTGAGAGCTTTTGTTGTGCGAAGATTGGCAGAGAATTGAGCTTGAAGAGGAAGCCATCCTGAGAGCATGAGATGAATCTGTGAGTCATTGTGAGGTTCTAGAGGTGGAGGAGACATCCCCACTACTTGTATTTCTTCAATCCTTGATTTTTCTCTTCTCTTTCTTGTAAAGGAAGCTTCCCAGATATGGTGAGCTAAATCCTCTGTTGGTTCTTCCTTGTAGGTACTTGATGTAAATACCTATATATCTTTTTAATGATGTTTTATGTGTTCTCTGTGTTATCAGTACATCATTTCAGTGTGCTTTTTCCTTGATCACGTAGATGCATGCTTTGTTAGGATCATTCAACAGTGGGAACTGGTTTGATTCTTATAACTTGATTGGACAAGGCTAGTTTATCGTATTATCATGAGGGATCGGGGTACACTAACCTAGTTGTTTGTTTGTTTGTCTTAATGCAGTTCTGGTCGAGTTCAGTCCAACAAGAGGAATCTGAGGATGATGCTTGATCAAGATTAGGCTAGACTATCACGAGGAATCAGGGTTTTGCATTTCAGGAGACACCATAGAACACATGAGCATTGTTAAGTAGAGAATATCTTTATAACATTAAGCACCTAATAGGAAGACCAACACATTGTCTACTTGTCTTTACACATCATTTCTCACGTGATTTTCCTGTTAATAGTTAGTTTACATACTTGTTCATAGTCCACACATATCTCTTCATACAGGACACCTTTTCATTGAATATAGCTTTACCAAGTAACACAAGTTCCCCGAGAATTTGATACTCGGTTCTTACCGTTTTATACTACTTGCATGATCCGGTGCACTTGTCAGACTCGACCAAGTTTTTGGCGCCGTTGTCGAGGAACTTCTTTCTATTTGGAAATTTAGTTTAGTCCTAGGTGTCTATTCTTTATTCTTTGATTAACTGTGAATATTTGTTTTCGATTCATATTTGTTTTCCTCTTGAACTGGATAACCGTTGTTTCTATTTGTGTTTTGTATGTATAGAATCTCCTACAAGTAGCCTAGTTATTCTGAAGAAATACAATCTTCTACCGCTGTATCATGAAATTGTTATCTCTATTCCACTAATAAATTGTGATTTTGCTGGAACAGAACATTACCAGGATAATTGTTATTTCTATTCTATAAATAAATCCGACTGGAGACAGGAGTCGACCATGTACAATCATCATGAGAAAGGAAGAGCTCTTGATCTTGAAAGTGTATTGCAGAGTTCATGACATATCAAGCTAGTTCTAAAGGTGATTGCTATTAAACGCAACAGCAGGGAACTTAGCTTGGAAAGGACTATTCTTTCGAAAATTATCAATGGGAATTAGAATGGTAACCTTGTTATCACAATGAAGCAGAAGGATTGTCTAATCTAGATGACCTGTTAATGCAATTCAAGGGTACAATTGATGCAATCCTACCCAGCAAGGGCATTGGATAGAAGACTCCAAGTAGATTGGGCCAGAGATCCAAGGGAAGGCCCTAGAGTTCTCATGAGCCTTTGGGTAGATTTCGAGCCCATGGGCTAAGTATGAACCCGCTTATCTTTGTAAATATTAGAATAGGTTTTTCCTTCGTTTGGGCCTTGTATTTTGGTCATTCTAGTAGTATAGGGTTTAAGCCTTGTATTTCAAGGTATTTTGAGTAGTCTTTGTAGTAGGGATTTTTTTTGTATTTTCATGTATTTTGTCATGGGGGTGAGCTTAGCTATTATAGGGGGTGTGTAGCTAAGCTCTAGCTTCTCATCTCAAGGAGGTGAGCTTAGCTATTAGAGAGGTATGTGTAGTTAAGCTCTAGCTTCTTTAGGAATCTTCTTAAGGAAGCTTCTCAAGGAGGTGAGCTTAGTTATGAGAGGGGTGTGTGTAGCTAAGCTCTAGCTTCTAAAGGAAGTTTTCTCAAAGAAGCTTCTCAAGGAAGTTTTCTCAAGAAAGCTTCTCAAGGAAGCTACCTAGTCTATAAATAGAAGCATATGTAACACTTGTTGTAACTTTGATGAATGGGAGTCTTGTGAGACACAACTCAAAGTTCAACTTCTCTCCCTTTTTCTTCCTTCAATTTCATGCTCCCCCCTCTCTCTTTCTCTCCCTCTTTCTTTTCCTCCATTGAAGCGTCTCTTTTGTCTTCCGCTGCATCTCCATGGTGGAAAATCACCATTAAAGGACCTCATTGAAGCTCAAAGATTCAGCCTCCATAGAAGCCTCACAAGCAAGCTGAGACTCAGATTGGTAAGTTGGTGGATGACATGACTAAAGTTGTGGTCAAAAGAGAAGAAGAGTATGTAGAGATTGAAACACATCAAGAAAGCATTCTTCAAGTTAACACAATCCATCATCAATTGATCTCCAAATAAGAAAAGGATGAAGTCTCCATTATTCCAGAATATTCCTGCATGGCAACTACTGGCTATGTTGTAGGCAAAGATATAGGTCGATTGGAACTCAGTGTAGAGGATTAGAAAATCTCCTTTGACCTCTTTGAAGTAATGAAACACCCAGATATGAGTGATGCCTATTTTGAAGAAGAAAAGGTGGAGCAGGAGATAGCATTATGAGCATCAACCATGGTACTACAGTTCCCTTTGGAGAAAGAACCTGATTATGTGACAGACTGCCTAGCTTGTGATGATCCAATAGATAACTCTGTTGGTCATGTGGTTTTTGAAGAATTAGAAAAAAAATAAACCAACAGAAAAGCCCAAAGCATAATTGAAGACCCTTCCAGCGCATTTAAAGTATGTATTCTTGGAGGATAATGAGACTAAACCCGTTATAATTAGCAGCTCCTTGCAGAAGAATGAGGAGGATCAACTGGTGCAGATTCTAAAAAGTCATAAAGCTGCTATTGGTTGGAACATCTCTAACTTAAAAGGAATCAGCCCATCATATTGTATGCACAACATCAATTTGGAAGCTGATTACAAACCCGTGAGACAACCTCAAAGAAGATTGAATCCTATAATGAAAGAAGAAGTAAGAAAAGAAGTGCTCAAGTTACTAGAGGCAGGGCTCATCTATCCAATTTCGGACAGTTCATGGGTTAGTCTTGTTCAAGTCGTTCCAAAAAAGGGAGGTATGACAGTGGTCAAGAATGATAGAGATGAGCTAATTCCTACAAGAACAATCACCGGATGAGCTAATTCCCACAAGGAAAGATCATTACCCGCTTCCCTTCATGGATCAAATGCTTGAGAGACTTGCAGGGCAATCTTTCTACTGTTTCTTGGATGGATACTCGGGCTACAATCAAATTGTAGTAGATCCTCAGGACCAAGAAAAGACAACTTTCACATGCCCCTTCGGTGTATTTGCTTATCGCCGCATGTTGTTCAGTTTATGTAATGCCCCAGCTACTTTCCAGAGATGTATAATGGCAATTTTTGCTGACATCCTAGAAAAATGTATTGAAGTCTTTATGGACGATTTTTCGGTCTTTGGTACATCATTTGGAAATTGCCTAGCAAATTTAGAGAAAGTATTACAACATTGTGAAGAATCTAATTTGGTGCTCAACTGGGAGAAATGTCACTTTATGGTTCAAGAAGGTATCGTGCTAGGACACAATATTTCTAAAAGAGGAATTGAGGTGGATAAAGCAAAACTTGATGTTATTGATAAACTTCCACCTCCAGTTAATGTGAAAGGCATACGAAGTTTTTTAGATCATGCTGGATTTTATCGGTGATTCATTAAAGACTTTTCCAAAATTGCTAAACCACTAAGTAATCTGATGAACAAGGATGTTGTGTTTGTGTTTAATGATGAATGTTTAGAAGCCTTTAACACCCTCAAAGCCAAGTTGGTCTCTGCTCCTGTGCTCACAGCTCCAGACTGGGGACAAGAGTTTGAATTGATGTGTGATGCAAGTGATTATGAAGTAGGTGATGTGCTGGGGCAGTGGAAGGGAAGAATGTTTCATACCATCTATTATACTGGCGAAGTTTTGAATGATGCTCATATTAACTATGCCACCACTGAGAAAGAATTGCTAGCAATCATTTATGCACTTGAGAAATTTTGATCTTATCTGGTGGGATCAAAGATAGTGATTTGCACTGATCACACAACAATTAAATATTTGTTACGCATAGCTGATTCCAAGCCACAATTGATCAGATGGATATTCCTGCTTCAAGAATTTGATTTAGTCGTCAAGGACTAGAAAGGTTCTAAAAATGTGGTAGCAGACCACCTATCCAGATTAGTGAATGAAGAGGTCACTTTAAAGGAGGCTGAAATAAAAGATAAATTTTCTGATGAATCTTTGTTTGTGATTGCAGGGAGACCTTGGTTTGCTGATATGGCTAATTTCAAGGCAGCAGGTGTCATTCCCAAAGACCTCAATTAGCAACAGAGAAAGAAATTCTTCCATGATGCCCGATATTATATTTGGGATGATCCACACTTGTTCAAAGTAGGTGCAGATAATCTTCTTTGAAGATGTGTGACAAGTGAGTAGGCCAAGGGCATATTGTGGCATTGTCACAATTCACCATGTGGAGGGTATTATGGCAAAAGACAAAACAGCAGCTAAGGTTTTACAGTCAGGATTTTTCTGGCCAACACTCTTTTAAGATGCCCATCACCATGTCTTAAAGTGTGACCAATGTCAAAGAATGGGGGGGGGGGATTTCCCGAAGGAATGAGATGCCTCTGCAAAACATTATGGAAGTTGAAGTTTTTGATTGTTGTGGTATTGATTTCATGGGTCCATTTCCTTCATCTGTAGGAAATGAATACATTTTGGTAGTTGTTGATTACATGTCTAAATGGGTGGAAGCTATGGCCACTTCAAGAAATGATGCTAAGACTGTGGTGAAGTTTATCAAGAAGAATATTTTTGCTCGATTTGGGGTACCTTGAATCTTAATCAGTGATGGTGGTTCATATTTTTGTAATACTCAACATCAAAAGGTGTTGAGTCAATATCATGTGGATCATAGAGTGGCATCCCCCTACCACCCTCAAACTAATGGGCAAGTCAAAGTATCCAATAGAGAATTAAAGAAAATACTAGAGAAAACATTGGAGTCAACCAGAAAAGATTGGTCAGCCAAATTGGAAGATGCACTGTAGGCCTACAGAACTACATACAAAACTCCAATTGGTTTGTCTCCTTTTCAACTGGTGTATGGAAAATCATGTCATTTACCAATTGAAATGGAACACAAGGCATATTAGGCTTCGAAATTTATGAATTTTGATGAGAAGGCATCCAGGGAGCACAGAAAGGTCCAATTGTTGGAGCTGGAGGAAATGTGATTAACAACTTATGAATCCTCAAGACTTTACAAAGAAAAAGTCAAGACCTATCATGATAAAAAGCTATTGAAGAAAGACTTCAAACCGGGACAGCAGGTACTACCTTTTAATTCAAGATTGAAATTATTTCCTGGTAAGCTGAAATCCAAATGGTCTGGACCCTTTGTTATCAAGAAAGTTCGGTCTTATGGTGCAATAGAGCTATACGACCCACAATCTCAGAATCCTGACAGAACATGGGTAGTAAATGGTCAGAGGTTGAAACTGTATCATGGTGAAGAATTTATACGGGCACACAGCACTGCACATTTGATCACCCATTGAGGTAAAAGCATCAAGCTAATGACGTTAAAGAAGCGCTTCTTGGGAGGCAACCCAATTCTAATTTCTACTAATTTCTGCTATTCTTTTCTTTTATGCATGGCATAATGTAGAACTTGCTTCATAATAATTACATTGGGGTATATCAACTTGTTTTTGAATGATAGATATAAGGGTTTCAAATTCTTGAGCAAAGGAATGAAATAGAACTTAGAAATTTTTTTTGACAATCAGTCCTTTCGCTAAGCGCAAGCCTCGCGCTAAGCGCATCTTTTGTCATGCGCTAAGCGGAGAGTCTCTAGCACTTAACACTCAACCCTTGCATCTCAAGCTGATTTGGTCCGCTAAGATGGCCAAGGTTGAGCTAAGCCCATTTCAATTCGATCTAAATCTGGCTAAGCGATGGCTCGCTCGCTAAACGCATCTTATTCCCTGGCTAAGCGCGAGACATCACCGCTAAGCCCATTTCGATGCGATCTAAATTGGGGTTCATTGAGCTAAGCGCTACTCATGCCAGCTAAGCCCAAATCCTTGTGGCCATGGCAGCACTAAGTGATTCATCATTCGCTAAGTGCATGCCCCTCTGTATTCAAGATGCATTATATTAGCTAAGTCGGCTTAGAGCCAGGCTTAGCAAGAGTTGCAGGTTTTATGACCTGTAGAATTTGCTAAGCACCCCTTTTGTGCGCTAAGCCCGGCTTTATGAAAAAAAAAATCAGATTTTGAATTTCAAGCTTGGGCTAAGCACGCAGTTCTGCTAATCAAACCGCTTTGAGAAACCAAACATCTCTTTGGCTCGCTTAGCGCATCGGTTCGCTAAGCGAGAGGGTCGAAAATTGCTTAAGTGTGACATCAGTTACACTTACCTTTGCCAAAAATTTTCAGAGCATTACCTGCATTCTCTCCTTCACCCAAATTTGTGCACTGTGCATTTTTTGCTTTCTTTTTGCATCTCTACGCATTTTCAGCAATCAACAATCCAAGTAAGTTTCTCATTCCCTTCACTCTTTTATTTTGGTGAACCTTAGGGTAGAGAACCATAGAATTTAGCTTTTAATTTTTAAGGTTTTAACGATATTAGATTAGTTAAAAATTAGGATTTTGTGAATGATTGTGCTGTGTAGACAGTTTTGACTGGTTTGCATGTTTGATATGCCTTTTAGAGGCTAAAAAATAGAGGAGAAAACAAACTTCGTTTTCTACATTTTTCTGGAAAACGTGATGAATTCGCTAAGCACGCCTGCTGCACTAAGCGAGTTCATTAATATTGCTTGACTATATGCTTTTTCAGATGAACTCGCTAAGCATGCCTACCGCGCTAAGCGAGGTCATCTTTTGGAGAAGAACATTAGTCTCCCTGATGAGTTGCCTATGGCTAAGCGGGGCTGATTCGCTAAGCCCAGGTAACTTAGTCAATTTTTTTGTTGAAAGCCACGCCCTAAGCCCAGCCTATCTAGGCTAAGTTTATTTCATTGCGGCAACCATTGCGCTAAGTGAGCCTAGCTCACTAAGCCACATACTTAGTGAAATTTTCTAAAATTCATGGTGTCGCTAAGCGCAACCCTGCTGAGCTTAGCACACATCTGTTGCGGCAATCATTAGGCTTAGCGAGCAGTCGCTCGCTAAGCCGATTATGCAAAAGCAGAATTTTCTGCAATATTCGCTAAGTGGCCCCCCATGTCGCTAAGCGGTAGTGTTTATTTTGTGAAGGTGAGCTATGCAGACCATGTCTCCCTAAGCCGCTAGTGTTTTTCTCAGTCTTATTTTTCTGTTTTTCAATTTGAATAACTTGTGGTCTAGCTAACTTTTTGGGTTCCTTTGTGTTACAGATGGCCTCCAGGAAGCGTAAGAGCATAGGGGCAAGGCCAACTGCTCAGTATGATACTAGACGGTTCCATCCCCTTGATGCTTGGAATCGTTATACAAATAACATTTTGGGAAAGAGCATTTTGCCAGAGAGAAAGGTTGAGATATACCACACAAAGTTCGATGACTTCAAGGCAGAGTTGGAGGGGCGTAATCTTCACAAATGCCTCACTAACTTAGCTGATGGGATTATTGATGTTGCTTTGGTGAAATAATTTTATGCTAATCTCTACAGCTCTGAGGATCCTTCACCAAAGCAAGCCAGAGTTAGAGGCCACTTGGTGAAGATAGACGCCGACAACCTCAACACATTTCTAGAGACTCATGTAGTCCTAGAAGAGGGGGAGACATTACCCACCTAGTCTAGGTACTGCAGGTTACCCATAGACCACAAAGAGATTGAGGCTGCTCTTTGCATACCAGGGAGGGGGTTCATTTTGAATGTTGAGGGCCATCCGGGGAGGATTCTCAGGAAGAATTTGACTACCTTGGCAGAGGTGTGGAGTGTTCTCTCTTACTCCAACCTGGCCCCTACATCTCATACGTCAAACCTTACTGTGGACAGAGCCAGGTTGATCTTTGGCCTAGTCTCTCATATGGACATGAACATCGTGAGGAAGCAACTTCCAAGATTATTTTGATGATGCCAAAGAATCAAGAGTTAAGCAAATTCCAAAGATTCAAGAATCAAGTTTCAAGAATCAAGATTCAAGAACAATCAAGATCAAGATTCAAGAATCAAGAGAAGACTCAATCAAGATAAGTACTAAATTTTTTTTTCAAAACATTGAGTAGCACAAGAATTTTTCACAAAATCTTTTAACAAAGACTTTTAATCTCTGGTAATCGATTACCATATAAGGTAGTAATCGATTACCAGTAGCCAGTATTGTTTTCAAAACTGATTTACAAAGTTGTAATTGATTGCCATAATCATGTAATCGATTACCAATGTTTTAAAACGTTAGATTTCAAATTTCTAGAGTCACAACTAGTGATAAAACATTTTTAAATCATTTTTAACTTGTGTAATCGATTACACAATACTTGTAATCGATTACCAATGTTTCTAAACGTTTTGATTTTCAAATTTAAACATGAAGAGTCACATCTGTCGATGTGTAATCGATTACACCTTAATGGTAATTGATTACCAGTGACTGATTTCAAAAAATAAATTACTAAAAGTCACAATTCTTAAAGTGACTTGTTTCTGAAGAGTTTTTCAAAAGTCACAACCTTTAAGTGACCAGTTTTCAAAAAAGTCACAATCTTTAACTTGAGTCATCAAATGATTATAAATATGTGACCATGGCATGAATTTCAATAACAAGTTTACATAGAACTTTCTGATTCATTTTTCTTCATCTTTCTAAAGAGTTTTTGTTCAAGACTTTCTCTTCCAAGAAAAGTTCATTGTTCAAAAACTTGTGTTATTCTTCTTTTTCATTCTCTTCTCCCTTTGCCAAAAGAATAGAAGGACTAACCGCCTGAATTCTTTTGTGTCTCCCTTCTCTCTTTCCAAAAGATTTCAAAGGACTAACCGCCTGAGAATTCTTTTGATTCTTCCCTTCCCCTTAAGCAAAAGATTTCAAAGGACTAACCGCCTGAGATATATTTTGTTTCCCCTTACAAAGATTCAAAGGACTAGCCGCCTGAGAATTCTTTATCTTAACACATTGGAGGGTACATCCTTTGTGGTACAAGTGGAGGGTACATCTACTTGGGTTGTTGTACTGAGAACAAGAGAGGGTACATCTCTTGTGGATCAGTTCAAGTGGAGGGTACATCCACTTGGTTGTTCAAAGAGAACAAGGGAGGGTACATCCCTTGTGGATCTTTGGCTTGTAAAGGATTTTACAAGGTTGAAAGAAATCTCAAGAATCGTTGGTTGCTTGGGGACTGGACGTAGGCACGGATTGTGGCCAAACCAGTATAAAATTCTTGTGTTTGTCTTCTTCTTCCCTACACTCTTTAATTTCCGCTGTGTACTTTTAATTTCAACTTTTACTTTTGGTTAAGTTATTATTTATGTTCTTTACGTTCTTAACTTAGTAGTAAAAGCCTAGTTGAATCTAGTAGCATTAAGAAGGATAATTTTTAATTAGACAAGACACAATAATAATTAATTCAACCCCCCCCCCTTCTTAATTATTCCGAGGCCACTTGATTCAACAAGTGGTATCAGAGAAGGTTTCTTGAGAAAAGTTTCACAACTTCAAGATTCATGGCCTCCTCAAATTCTCTGTTTCCCAAGGGAAATCCATCCATAGGCCACCTATCTTTAATGGTGAGGGTTACCACTATTGGAAAACCCGAATGCAAATCTTTATTGATGCCATAGATTTAAATATTTGGGAAGCAATAGAAATAGGACCTTAAATACCCACCATAGTATATGCAAGCACTAGCACAACAACACAAAAACACAGAGATAAGTGGAATGAAGAGGATAGAAGAAGAATCCAATATAATCTTAAAGCCAAAAACATTATCACTTCTGCCCTAGGAATTGATGAATATTTTAGAGTGTCAAACTGTTCAAATGCAAAGGAGATGTGGGATACTCTCCAACTTACACATGAAGGCACCACTGATGTGAAAGGATCTAGAGTCAATACCCTTACACATGAATATGAATTATTTAGGATGAACCCTAATGAGAACATCCAAAGTATGCAGAAAAGATTCACACACATAGTCAATCATCTTGCCTCCTTAGGGAAAACATTTCAAAATGAAGATTTAATTAATAAAGTTTTGAGATGCTTAAGTAGGGAATGGCAGCCCAAGGTAACTTCCATTTCTGAAAGTAAAAATCTTTCCTCTATGTCTCTTGCCACTTTGTTTGGCAAACTGTAGGAACATGAAATGGAACTTCAAAGTCTCAACCAAAATGAAGAGATTGACAAAAGGAAAAGAAGCATAGCACTCAAAGCCTCCTCCTCAATGCAAGAAGAAGAAGAATCAAATGATGAAGAGGACTTCTCACTTTTTGTGAAGAAGTTTCATAAATTCATCAAAAATAGAAGAATGGAGAGAAGCCATAACTTCAACAATGGGAAGAGATCCCAAGAAGTTTCTCCTACACTTAAATGTTATAAGTGTAATCAACCCGGTCACATAAAGGCAAACTGCCCCTCAAATGAGTCATGGCCTGAGAAGAATGAAAAGAAAAGTTATAAAGAAAAAAGATCCAAGAAGGCGTATATTGCTTGGGATGACAATGACTCATCAGATGGTTCGGAGAAGGAGATCAACCTTCTATCCAAGGACTATGAAAGTGATGAGAACATCTCTCAAGAAGTTTAAGTAAGAAAAACTAAAGGCTGACTTCCATCTTCAAGGACCTAGGCACGTGAATCATGAAAAAGGTAACATTAAAACCATTCTCTTTTAAATATAGATGGTTGAAATTTTTCTTTCAATTAACTTGTTTATATGATGACTAACAAAATTTTAATTGTTTTTCTTGATTGATTGCTATGTGTTTATGTGTTTGATTGAGTTATTTTCTTTCTCGAAGCATGAAGTTTATTATTAAAAAAATAGTTGATAATACCTATGATTCTAGCATGATTTTTAGTATGATATGTGAATTACTTGCTCAAAAGTCATTCATAAAGTTTTTTTAAAAAAAAAACTATTATGTTATATATATTATTTTCATATAAGAGTTTTTAGATATAAAGTATTTTGACCCCTTTTCAAATCCTTTCACTCTAAGAATTCATTAAGCACTTAGTTTTCCTAAAAAGCTCTCTGGTAATCGATTACCACAATATGTAATCGATTACCAAAAAGATGTAATTGATTACAATGCGTCCCTAGTGCTTATAAATTCAAATTTCAGAATTCACGAACCAGAACCTCCATTTCTCTCGCGAAACCCTCGTTCCCAATTCGTATTTCTGCCATAACTTACTCATTTCTTATCCAAATCACGCCCCACAAAGCCCAAAATTCATCTTTTTTCATCCTATTTCATTTCAACCGATTGAAATTTTGAATAAGTCTCTCAAATGGCGAACCATAAAAGAAGCACAAGGG
The DNA here is from genome assembly GCF_000004515.6 of Glycine max. Lineage (NCBI taxonomy): Eukaryota > Viridiplantae > Streptophyta > Magnoliopsida > Fabales > Fabaceae > Glycine > Glycine max. Next base: position 4,487,322 of record NC_038249.2, on the reverse strand, counting down.
TTCTTCAAGTAGAAGCCAATAGCACTCCGAGGCTCAGGATACTCCAATTCCTTCCTCCATTTCCTCATCCTCATTGTTTTCATCAGAAGAACAACGTATATGGTACACAAACCTCTTCTCCTCTCGTTGTATCATTGACCCTAAGTTCATAGATATGAATTTCTTTTTTGATGAGAGTTTCGAATGAATTCAAGCATTTCAAAACTCAAATCTCATTCCCTTTATGTCTCTAAAATTGTCTGTGTATTTTGAATTGGTAAAAGCTTTTTATTTTAATCTTGAAATTCAAGAAAGTACCTTGATTTCAAAGGTTTATGGGATAAAGATGGTCATTGACCAATCCCTCTTCTATGATCTGACTCAATTGTCTAGCGAAGGTGTACCATTTGAAGGTACACTAGATGATGATTGGAAATTTGATTTTTCTATACATGATGCCCACCGGTTAGTTTGCACCAACCAAGCGGATATGACTGGAAGGCTGCTTGCCAGTTCATTGGCTCTTGAAAGCCACATCCTTCACTATCTTATTGTTCGTATCTTACTCCCAAGATCTTCAAACCTTGCACAGGTTTCTGAAGAAGATGTTATAGTCATATGGGCCTTTCATACCAGGGGACAAATTGATTGGGCACATTTAGTCCGGTATCGCATGCATAAGGCATTGCGATTAAATGCTCCTTTACCCTATCCACACTTAGTTACTTTGTTCCTTCAACATTTTGATATCCCTTTTGATTCTGAACCATATATTCCAATCAAGAGATCTTTCTTGATCGGTGCTGTTGTGGTTGCCTCCTTTGGTTACCGCAAAGAGTGTGATGGCTCTTGGGTAAAAAAGGGTGCTCAACCAAATGATGATGAAGGACACTTACCAGTTGAAGGGGACTCTTATCTCCTTCAGAGTATTTTGGACAGGTTTGATGGACTTCAAACCTATGTTGGTGAAAGGTTTGATGCTTTGGAACGACAAGTGGACATGCGATTCGACGAAATGGACTCATGGATCACAAAGGTTGAAGAAGATGTCACCATCATTCGCGACTACCTTGATTTACCTCCACCACCACCATCATTTTAGACATTACTATTATTATTAGTATTTTGATTTCTAGCCGTGTATTTGGCTATATTATTATGACATATGAACACTTAGTATTTCTTTTAATATTTGCTTAGTATCATTGAACTTGATGTTTATTTATGGAAGCTTGCTTGTGGGGCTTCTATGGAGGCTAGATCTTTTGAGCTTCAATGAGGTCCTTTAATGGTGATTTTCAACCATGGAGATGCAGCGGAAGACAAAGGAGAAGAGGTGAGAGGAGGCGCCATCCACTAGGGAATAAGCCATGGAAGAAGGAGCTTCACCACCAAGATGAGCCTTGGATAAGAAGCTTGGAGAGGATGCTTCAATGGAGGAAAAGAAAGAGGGAGAGAAAGAGAGAGGGGGGAGCACAAAATTGAAGGAAGAAAAAGGGAGAGAAATTGAACTTTGAGTTGTGTCTCATAAGACTCTCATTCATCAAAGTTACAACAAGTGTTACACATGCTTCTATTTATAGAATAGGTAGCTTCCTTTAGAAACTTTCTTTGAGAAAACTTCCTTGAGAAGCTTCTTTGAGAAAAATTCCTTGAGAAAATAGAGCTTAGCTACACACCCCCCTCTAATAACTAAGTTCACCTCATTGAGAAGCTTCCTTGAGAAGATTCCTAAAGAAGCTAGAGCTTAGCTACACACACCTCTCTAATAGCTAAGTTCACCTCGTTGATATGAGAAGCTAGAGCTTAGGTACACACCCCCTATAATAGCTAAGCTCACCCCCATTCCAAAAATACATGAAAATACAAAAAAAAGTCCCTACTACAAAGACTACTCAAAATGCCCAGAAATACAAGGCTAAAACCCTATACTACTAGAATGGCCAAAATACAAGGCCCCAAAGAAGGAAAAACCTATTCTAATATTTACAAAGAAGAGTGGATCCAACCTTGACCCATGGGCTCAAAAATCTACCCTAAGGTTCATGAGAACCCTAGGGCCTTCTTTAGTAGCTCTAGCCCAAGCCTCTTGGAGTCTTTTATCCAATACCCTTGGGGGGTAGGATTGCATCATCCCCTCCACCTTGGAAAGGATTTGACCTCAAATCCCGAGGTTCTTCATACTCTGGGCTCCTTCCCTCGACACCTGTAAAAAGAATAAAAACATATGTATTAGTGGTGTTGGGTATGTTAGAGTAGGGTAAGGTCTTAAAACCCCTTTCATGGACATCTTCCCATGAGGGAACATGGTTCCTCACCAACTCAATGAGTGGTGCTATAAGTATAGAAAAATATGGGACAAACCTTTTGTAAAAGTTTGTTAAGTCATGGCAGCCCCAGATTTCCCTTATACTTGGTGGAGGGGGCCAATCAGGAATGACCTTTATTCTCTTAGGGTCCGTGGGAACCCCTTGATCACTATTTAAAAAATTAAGGAAAGTAATGCAATAAAGCGTACCTAATGAGTCCCTATGCACATATGAGCACCTAAGTTTGTATTAAAACCAAAAATAAGAACAAACCTACCTAATGACTCCCTATGTACATGAATCATGAAGACGTTGGGTGCATGACTGATTTTACAAAAGAGGGTTGCAACACTCAACACATTCATCATATCACTTGTTGTAGGGATTTGGTGCCTAATAATACCTATTTTGGGCACCAACAAAGTACAAGGATTTAAGCTCTTACGAACCAAACCCTCATCCAACAACTCCTTTACTTGAGGAAAAACCTCAAGCCCAAGAGGTGTGGCAGTGCTAACAAGTGTCTTTTTACAAAGGAGAAGATGTGGAGGTTGTCTAAAAGGGGAAGGTTCTTTAATATTTGTCTTTATTTCAAAATGACTTTCCTTCTTAACTAACCTCTTGGAGGAGACACTTGCCTCCTTACACTCCTTCGTAACCATTAAAGGTTGTCCTTCTTCTTGGGGGTAGATTTCTTCACTAGATTCTTCCCCTTTTGCTTCTTCACTTTCACTAGAGGAAGGTGAAGTAGTAGCCTCATCTTGGCTACTATAAATGTCTTGGCCCCTCATAATCATGGTTTTCTTGGTGGGGAATTTAGAAGTAATGTGTCCTCTTCCAAGACATTTAAAGCACTTCATGGAGCTAGTCTTCTCTTGCATACTAGCCTTAATGGGTTATTTTCTATTGTCTTCCCCTTATCATCTTTGGTCTTAGAAGGTGTCACCCCTAAGATGCCTTGACCTTGGTCTTTCTTTGGATAAGAGTGAGAGCCATAAGATTTTGACGTAGACTTCTTTTTAAGTTGTTGCTCTACCCTTATTTCCCAAACTAAGTTAGCCTCTACATTGTCCTTCCCATGGAAGTATGAGAGGTTAATGTTAGCCTCTTGAGGATTTCTTTCCTTTTCTCTTCTATGGTAGTGAGGTCTAAGATGTTACCTATTGATGCAATCCTACCCCCCAAGGGCATTGGATAGAAGACTCCAAGAAGATTGGACCAAAGATGCAAGAGAAGGCCCTAGGGTTCTCATGAGCCTTAGGGTAGATTTCAGGCCCATGGGCTAAGTATAAGCCATTTTATCTTTGTACATATTAGATTAAGATTTCATTAATTTTGGGCCTTGTATTTAGGGCTCCATAATGTAGGTAGGGTACCCTAGAAATATAGGATTTTTCAGTCCTTGTATTTTAGGGCACCTAGACTAGTTTTTGTATTAGGGGTAGTTTTGTAATTTCACATGCACTAAGTGAATATTTGATGTGTGTGTTAGGAAATAAATTTTAATTGAATTGGTAGAAGCCCAATCCAATTAAATTTTAGAGGGGTAGGTGAGCATTTGCTTACTACACCTCATTGCTACATCACATCATATAGTCACACTTTGTGCATGTCCTTCATGCTTTACATGCCTCCAATTTTGTGTCACACTTAGGCTATAAATAGAGGTCATGTGTGTGCATTTTTTAAAATTTGATCATTTTGAATATTAAACTTTGATCATTGTGAATATTTGATGTTTATTGATGAAAACTTCCTTGAGAAGCTAGAGCTTAGCTACACACGCCCCTCTAATAACTAAGCTCACCTCCTTGAGAAGCTTCCTTGAGAATATTCCTAAAGAAGCTAGAGCTTAGCTACACACCCCCTATAATAGCTAAGCTCACCCCCATTCCAAAAATACATGAAAATACAAAATAAAAGTCCCTACTACAAAGACTACTCAAAAGGCCCTGAAATACAAGGCTAAAACCCTATAGTACTAGAATGGCCAAAATACAAGGCCCAAAAGAAGGAAAAACCTATTCTAATATTTACAAAGAAGAGTGGATCCAACCTTGACCCATGGGCTCAAAAATCTACCCTAAGGTTCATGAGAACCCTAGGGCCTTCTTTAGTAGCTCTAGCCCAAGCCTCTTGGAGTCTTATATCCAATACCCTTGGGGGGTAGGATTGCATCATTTATGGTTTGTGATATATGACTAAGTGGTTTGCATTTCAATTTGGTTTTATTCATGTTTGCTATATGTATGTTTTATCATTATTTATGTTTATTTTACAAATTATGCTTTGTGTATGTTTTAAATTATTCACGTTTTATGCACTTTGGCCTATTTTATGTTGCCAAAGGAGGAGAGAAAAATGGGTATTTTAGAAATCAAGATATTATATTTACTAAGTCTTAAATTCAGCACAAATTCAAAAAGAAAAGGGGAGAAAGAGATGAGTGAATGGTAGAACAAAACTTGTATGTATCCTCTTGATTTCAGGATTGTCATCATCAAAAAGGGGAAGATTATGGAAGCAATGACATCAAAGATTATTTTGATGATGCCAATGAATCAAGAGTTAAGCAAATTCCAAAGATTCAAGAATCAAGTTTCAAGAATCAATATTCAAGATTCAAGTATCAAGTTTCAAGAATCAATATTCAAGATTTAAGAATCAAGTTTCAAGAATCAAGAGAAGACTCAATCAAGATAAGTACTAAAAACGTTTTTCAAAACATTGAGTAGCACAAGAATTTTTCACAAAATCTTTTACCAAAGAGTTTTACTCTCTGGTAATCGATTACCATAAGGTAGTAATCGATTACCAGTAGCCAACATTGTTTTCAAAACTGATTTACAAAGTTGTAATCGATTACCATAATCATGTAATCGATTACCAATGTTTTAAAACGTTAGATTTCAAAATTCAAGAGTCACAACTAGTGATAAAACATTTTCAAAGCATTTTAAACTTGTTTAATCTATTGCACACTACTTGTAATCGATTACCAGTGTTTCTAAACGTTTTGATTTTCAAATTTAAACATGAAGAGTCACATCTATTGATGTGTAATCGATTACACCTTAATGGTAATCGATTACCAGTGACTGATTTCGAAAAATAAATTACCAAAAGTCACAATTCTTAAAGTGACTTGTTTCAGAAGATATTTTCAAAAGTCACAACCTTTAAGTGACTAGTTTTCCAAAGAGTCACAATCTTTTAAAGTGATTAGTTTTAAAGAAATTGCCAAGAGTCACAAACTTTAACTTGAGTCATCAATTGATTATAAATATGTGACCATGGCATGAATTTCAATAACAACCTTTTTACAAAACAAGACATACAGAACTTTTTCATTCATTTTTCTTCATCTTTCTAAAGAGTTTTTGTTCAATACTTTCTCTTCCAAGAATAGTTCATTGTTCAAAAGCTTGTGCTATTCTTCTTCTTCATTCACTTCTCCCTTTGCCAAAAGAATAGAAGGACTAACCGCCTGAATTCTTTTGTGTCTCCCTTCTCTCTTTCCAAGTGAATTCAAAGGACTAATCGCCTGAGAATTCTTTTGATTCTTCCCTTCCCCTTAAGCAAAAGATTTCAAAGGACAAACTGCCTGAGATATCTTTTGTTTCCCCTTACAAAGATTCAAAGGACTAACCGCCTGAGAATCCTTTGTCTTAACACATTGGAGGGTACATCCTTTATGGTACAAGTAGAGGGTACATCTACTTGGGTTGTTGTACTAAGAACAAGAGAGGGTACATCTCTTGTGGATTAGTTCAAGTGGAGGGTACATCCACTTGGTTTTTCAAAGAGAACAAGGGAGGGTACATCCCTTGTGGATCATTGGCTTGTAAAGGATTTTACAAGGTTGAAAGAAATCTCAAGAACCGTTGGTTGTTTGGGGACTGAACATAGGCATGGATTGTGGCTGAACCAGTATAAAATTCTTGTGTTTGTCTTCTTCCCTACACTCTTTAATTTCCGTTGTGTACTTTTAATTTCCACTTTTACTTTTGGTTAAGTTATTATTTATGTTCTTTACTTTCTTAACTTAGTAGTAAAAGCCTAGTTGAATCTAGTAACATTAAGAAGGATAATTTTTTAATTAGACAAAACACATTAATAATTAATTCAACCCCCCTTCTTAATTATTCTGAGGCCACTTGATCCAACACATCGACGCTCTCAACTCAGGACAGATGACTTCCATTGCCCAGTCTAACTCTTATAGACTTGGGGTTCTTGCTTTGATTACTACTTTATGCCAAGCCCGAGGGGTTGTTTCTGACAGCCTCACATTTGAGCGCCTGAGCTTGATCATTAACTTGGCTGACATCAGGAAGAATTGTTGTAACCCTGATGATCTAACTGTGGCTTTTCGGGGGCTAGGAGGGTGAGGGCGAGGCCATCTGATATTCCATCTACTGCTGCAGCTCCAGCACCTACTTCTGTAGCTCCTTCAGTTCTAGCTCATGTTGACTCACAGCGCTTGAAGCCATGCTTCAAAATATCCATCATGGACAGATTCTATTGCTACAGAGTCTACATGTGGTAGCTCCTCCAGGATCTATCCTATCAGTGGAGCATTTCTTAGAAAAGGGTAGCCTAGCCTGGGGCCCAACCTTCTCTTGATAGGGAAGGTGAAGGTCCCACAGCCCAGGTACCCCAACAGGTACAAGATGCTTCCTCTGAGACCACCCTTCTAGAGCCATTCACTCTTCATCCTGAGGCAGGGGAAGAACAGGCGAGACCAGAGACGGCTGCTACTCCTGAGAGATCACTTGAGGGCACATTAGAGCCTCATACTCCAGCGGCAGACCTCTCCTCACCACAGCCTGCAGCTGACCCTTCCACTCCTTTACTTGACATACCAAAGGACCAGACCACACCAGTCCTGGCACAGAACACCTCTCGTCCAGCTACTCCAGTACTTCACTTGACAGATGAGGAGGATTCTTAGACTCAGGATACACAGGATCTATCTCAGGACTTTTAAATTCCTGATGATTTTTCTTTTTGGATAATGATTATAACTATATTAGTTTCAGTACATTATTTTTAGTGATTTTGATTTATGTTTATATATGCATGTGTTTTTTATGGATAGTTAGTATGCATGTTTTGAAGCATATAGAACAGTTTAACTTGATCATGATGATTATGCAGTGAAACACTTTCATCTTTTTGTGAAATGGGTGTTATAGACTGATTTTGGATTGAATGCATGATTTTGATGAAGTTGTGTTTCTTTTCAAAATTTTGAGCTAGTGTGTATGTTAGACAAAGAAAGAACAAGAATGTGAACTTGCAATTAGAATTTTTAGTCAATAGACAGGTTGATTGAGAAAGAAAAGCTTTTGGACGTATTTATAATTTGCAGATCTCGCTAAGTGAAATTCAAATTTTGGCATTGAGCACGACATTTTGTGTTGAGCACAATTTCTTTTGAGTTAGAATTGGCACTGAGCGCAAGGTTGGAATTTGCACTAAACACGACATTTCGAGTTGAGCGCAATTCCTTTCGAGTTGGAATTATGCTTAGCACGCTTGTCTCGCTAAGTGAGATGTCCAAAAGTGTTATTTTGCAAATTCCAACAGTCAAAGCATGAAGACATGGCTTACGAACCTACAGTCCAAATTTGAAGGTGATCTAACAGTTAACAAGTATGGGATTGCGGTTTTACTGGAATAGGTTTAGGTAAAACTTGAAATCTCATAATTTCAACATAAGTCAATCACACTCAACATAACTTAACATCCACATTAAGCAATCACACATGGCTAATTCACATATCACCTCAACTCATCCAAATCAATCAAATAATCAAATAACACAAGGATTACATTAAACATCAATTTTAAGTTATTGAAATTTCAAGGCGTTACAGATATTGACGAGAATCTTTCCATAAAGCCCCTTAGAGATTCATTCTCATCCTGTCAAATGTTGGAATGTGTCGCTATTGTCAAGTGGTGTTGCCTACTCATTGTGTATTATTCTCCAAAATGTGCAATCATAGTTGCAAAGGATTCAATGGAATTTTTTGGCAAGCAAGTGTATAAGTGAAGCATTGCACCCTTCAAGGTCGTTGGAAATACTCAATACATAATTGTGTCATCATTAGTGAATAGGCTTATTTGTGTGATGAATGAGTTGACATGCACGTTTGGGTATGAAAGTCCATTGCAGTGCTCAATATTAAGCATCTTCCATCTGCCTGGGACTTATGCCTCCAGTATCCCATCATCAACAGGGTATAGCCGGGTGTTAGCATTTGTTCTTGTTGTTCTCCAGGCTTACTATGTGACTGAAACCAGGTGTCTCATCGGGCGTGTGTGTTCTACCGCTCTCATGCTAGGTGGTATCAGCCTCGTCATTTCTTCCATTTTGGGTTTGTGTTGTTGGTTGGTGCTTGAGTATCCAAATGAGCATTCTAGTTTTCTTGAAGCATATGGTATTATTCCCGTAGACTGGAATTCTCCTTTTAGAGATCCTCAATATGTTAGCACTTGCTTGCTTCATGTTGTTCACCTTCTTATACAGGGCTTGGATCATGGGATGATTCATAAGCTCCTGATACATAGGTTCGTCCATGAGTGTTGAGTTTCCTTGCTTGGGCATGCTTTTAATAGGCATGCCTAGAACGGTGGAATTCTATCCCTATAGACATTTTCCTAAGTTGTCAATGACTGATAAACCACTTTTTGAGTGATATTTTGTGTGAGTTTTTGGTCATTTTACATGCATATTCTTGGCATAAATCATGTTTGAATAATGTAATGCCCTGAAATTTCGATAACTAAAAATATATGTGATGCATTTCATGTATTATTTAACTACATGATTAATTTGGATTAGTTGAAGTGTTGTGTAAATTATCCTTGTGCAACTGCTTGGTGTGGATGTGAGGTTATGTGGAGTTTGATTGATCTATTTTTGAACTGTGTGATTTTGAGATTGACCCAAAACTTATTTTGGTAAAACCATGATCTCAGACTCGTTAACCGTTAAATAAACTTCAAACTTGGATTGTAGGTTCACAACATATGCCTGTAGGTTTTGACCATTAGGATTTGCGAATTAACATTTTTAAATAGCTCGCTAAGCGCAATTCCAGCCAGCAGAGAAATTTTTCTTAGCACTAAATTTCTCGCTTAGTGCCAAAAGTTAAATTTCACTTAGCGAAACGAGCTCATTATGCGAGTCTTGCAAGTTATAAATATGAAAGCATGGTAAAAACATGTGTTTTTCACTCTCTTTCCCCCAAAACCCTAAATCTCCTCCTCCACCACCAACAACCACAGATGACCGCCACAAGCTGCCACCGCTTGCCGCCAGACCATTGCACAGAGTAGAAGCCTTTCATCGAAGCAGAATCTTCAAAACTCAATTTGAGGACTCGGTAGAGAACAAAGCCTCCGACCCTTCCTTCGCGGTTTCTTCATAGTAACCATGATTTCTTTGCCCTCTCCTAGTTAGATTGAGTCTATCTTTGTATCTCTTGTGATTTGATTACCGTCATTGGATGTGTTTTCATTTCCTTTGAAAAATCCTTGAAAATGAGATATTGTAAAAGTTTTTTTATAAAATTGATTTCATTTTTGTGACTTTCGTTAAACCCCGATCACATTGGTGTAATCGGAATTTCAAAATGATGTGTCTTTGATGTGGACCCCAAAAACACCATTTTAGCCCCTTTTAGAATTGAATGGGTATTTGACCCCAAATGTTAAAATTGACCCTGTCTTTGAAATCTATACTAAATTGTCTTTGGTTTGGTATATAGAGCTCTGCATTTAGACCAACGGGCGTGAACCTAAAAGGTCTCAAAACAACGCTTCGAGGAGCTAACGAGAGGATATAGATATGTGAGGGGAATTTATGGCTTGTTTATAGCTTTTGATACCATAGGTAGGGTCTGGGAACCTAATTATGGGGTTGCATGTTTGTCCCTGTTGCATGCTGGTTTTTAAGAAAAACTGTGTTTTAAACTAATGGGATGTGATATATTTGTTGGTGATGAATAAAACTGTGAATGATGTTGTTGTTGTATTGATTGGAATTTTTGGAAAAAGTATCAATTACATAGGAGACTCTACCAAAAATTTTATATCTGTTCTTTTATCAAATTTTAACTAGGCTTAAGAGTTGTTCTGTATATTATAAGTTATTTTCCTTAACTTAGATGTTTCCCTAAAATACCAGTCTCATTATATTATGAATTTTTATTATTTATGATTTATGTTGTCTAAAGACATGGGGAATGTGAATCTTATGCATGATTTTGTGTGTGTGTGTGTGTGTGTGTGTGTGGAATGAGATTGTTGTGATGTCGATGATGATATTGATATGAGATGATCGTTAATGTTGATGATGATATTGAGATGAGATGATTCTTTATGTTGATGATGACATTGAGATTAAATGATTGTTGATGTTGATGATGACATTGAGATGAAATGAGATTGATGTGATGATGACATTAAGATGAGATGATGTTCATGTTCATGGTGTCATTGAGATGGATGTATGTTGTGTATGTACATGGGGGTGTAGTGACCCTGTCTAGATATCCCTGGTGAGGGAAGGGGATTTTGTAAAAAATTTAACTATCCAAGGTCAGTGCATTTTTGGAGTTTGTGTTTCATATTGCATGATTGCATGAAAATAGTATAAATTTGTCAGTAAGTACATGTGGTTCTTCATGAGAAAAAATCTTGGTACTTGAGAGGTATTTCACTCGGTTCAGGACTCCCTTGAGACTCATGTTGATCAACATGGGGAGGAGTAGCCTGTGCACGACAGGGTGACCCGACAATTGCTGCCTAGTTTTCCTAAGTGAGAGTGTCATTAGGACACACTTAGGCTATTTTCTTTTGAATGGTAACACATTGCATTTGAGAGTTGAGTTAGGCGCATGCATCATTCCAAGTATAATTGATTTGAATTGTTGGAAAGTTGATGACTAGTTTGTTATCTGTATGTCGAGCTGATAGATTATTGAGAATAATTGTGATAATTCGTTAGTTTTCTTTCTAATCATTGTCATCTGATATTTGTTAATCTTTTACCATAAACTTACCCTTGCAATTTTGTACCATGTGGTTAGTGCCTGTGATGATCTCGAACTTTTGTTCGTGGGAGCAAATGAGTAGCAATAGGTGATTTTGGAGGGAGATTCTTTTGTTAAGGCCACCGAGCCAACATGATAACATTGGAGTTCTTTTGGGAGATTTGTGTTTTGTTATCAACTCTTCCTTAATTGGTTCCTTGATTTCTTTTATTGGATAGGCTTAATTGCAAATTTAGTCCCTCTATTTGTCTTAGTTTTCAAATTTGGCCCCCCTATAATTTAATTCACCAATTAAGTCCCCCATTTTTTTGCAATCCGATAATTTTAGTCCCCAACCCCAAATTTGGATGTTGACTATTAATTTTTTACGTTGACCACCACGTGTCATGCTCTTATTGGAGATTGAATTTTGTGCACCTAATCAGCATCCAATGAAAGCACGACATGTGGCATTCAACGTAAAAAATGAATAGTCAACGTTCAAATTCGAGGTTAGGGACTAAAATTACCGAATTGCAAAAGAATGGAAGACTCAATTGGTGAATTAAATTACAGGGGGACAAAATTCGTGAGCTGAGTTATACCTTGACATGTGAATGATGTATAATGATTATATATATATATATATATATATATATATATACACGTATTTGTGCGTTATTTGGTGAATGTATATTGCAAAAAATTTACCACCATTTTCATAATCAAATTAATAGAACTTTTCCACTTAAAATTGAAATGTCACGTTTTAGAGTAATGATGTTGTAGCGATGAGGCGGGTCATTACATTAGTGGTATCAGAGCTGGTTGAACCTTTTGGTCAATGATTTGTGAGTCTATTGTGTTTCTCTATGCATTTTGTGTTTTCCTTGTTGAATGTTTGATTACCTAATTGTTCATAGTTGCTTGGACTGTTTGTGTTTGAAACTTACTCACATTGTTGTTTTACGTGGGTTATAGAGATTTATTGGTGTTGTCATATCATGTTTGTATTCCTGATGTCTATTATACCATGAGTTCCAATGCCTTGTCATAAGTTATCAGATTGGCCATCTTGATAATTCATGAAGTGAAATGGGACATTATGGCTAGTGGTCAAGAATACAAAGGGTGGAGAGTGAGTGTTAATGTCCCGAGAGAGAACTATTGATCATGAATGGCAAGTTCCGCTAGTCTGAGGGTTTTGATGTAACTGTCAAATTGTACTCTTCTCCCTGTTCTTAATGAAATTCCGTATTATTTCATGTTAATTAATTATCTTCCTTATATTTATTGTTTATTTGGAACCGGCCATTCTAATACTTAATTGATTGCATAATAGTGATCTTTTGCATGTAATTGGTAGATTTAGGCAGAGAATGTTTTACACCAAATTGCATGATCAAACTCTTTGGGTAATTTTTGATAGATTAGTTAATCTTTAATTGATCATTCCTTTAAATTGATTATATACTTTGACTTAAATTGATGGACCCATGATCATTAGGGTATTGATTTAAGACAAAGAGCATCCTTTGACCTTGATCATAGGCTTTGGTTGATTTCGGGAATTAGTAATTAATTGGGGAATGGATTTCTTTGATATTGGGATTGGGATTGGGGGGAAATTGGTAGTAGTGAATCATAACCCCTAGTCACTCTTATCATCACTCAAACCTCTCTTTGCATTAGTTTATTTGTTTTCTTCTAAAAACCAAAACCATAAAATATTTAAATCCTCTTTTTAATCACCTCAACTGTTAGTTTAATAAACTTGACTAATTAGGAATGCAAATGGTCCTTTGGGTTCAATATCTGAAATTTTGACTCCATTGTTACTACTACGTGGGGTACACTTGCCTTATGTGAACCTAGCATATTTTACGCATCAAGTTTTTGGCATCATTGTTGGGGACTAGTTGTGGAATTTTCAACTAGTTTAATTTTTTTAAAACCAAATAGTTTTATTTATAGAAATTACTTTATTATTTATTTAATTTTTTGCTATTTATTTTTATTTTATTCTTTTATTTCCCATTGCACTTGATCTTTTCCTCTATTTTGTGGTGCATTCAAACCAGGTTCCAAAATCCACCACTAAAATACAAACCTGATATTGACAAACTAATCCAAAAACTTCATGTAGAGATCTCTGAAAAGAGAGAATGAGCAATTATTGCTAATCAGGCACAGACACTTATGGACTACCTCATCCCTACCTTGCGGGAAGCCAACACCGTCCAACTTCCCGATCTACCTAAGGGAGTCGTATTTGACTTCAATCATAAGTTCCTACAGATGCTGGAGAACAACCCGATCGGTGGCATTGTCCACGAAGATCATATGCAGCACCTGAGGAAGTTCATCAAATTGACAAACACAGTACGACAAAACTGTGTACCAACAAAGTACATTAGACTCTATGTTTTTCCTTTCTCTCTCAATGGGAAGGCATGGGACTAGCTACACTTACTACATAAGAACAACATATCTACACAAAACTAGTGCACAAGTGCCTTCTTACAAAGGTATTTCTCTCCTATGAAGATAGATCAGTACATCAGGGACATCGGAAACTTTGTGTGGAGGGAGCATGAGAATCTACCTAAAGCCTGGGAAAGGTTGCAAGAGATGATCAGAAGCTGTCCACACCATGGCATTACTCAACAGAGACTAGTCCTTATTTTCTATGGTAGAGTGTCCTCTCACAATAGGACAAGTTTAGATGTTGCTTGTAGGGGTAACCTCATGTTAAAATCCTATGTTAATGCTACTAGGATCATTTAAGATATGTGCTCTAACCCCTATAACAACTCAGGGGATATGAGGATTATGAAGAGAGGTGTCAACCAGGTGGAGAAAGATGATTCTCGAGCTGAATTGGGAAAGCAGATGTAATCTCTAACACTGAAGATTGAGACACTCATGAGAGATAAAGCTCAAGTCCCCGCCACTACACCTCCATCCCCACTAACATTGAAGATTGAGACACTCATGAGAGATAAAGCTCAAGTCCCCATCACTACACCTCTATTCCCAACCTATGATAAATGTGGGATTGTGCATAAGCCAGGAGAATGCACTATTGATGACAAGCTAGCTACAACCATGGATGAGATCAACTTTGTTGGGGGAGAAAACAATTCTTATAACCAGTACCCCAACAATTTCAATCTAGGACAAGGCTTCAGGAAGGATCAAGAGGAGAGATAACCCACTCTTTAAGAAACCATCCTTCAATATATGGCCCAAATTGATTAGAGAATGAAGCAGGTGGAGTCTTAACTAACTAGCATGCAATCTCTCTTGTCACCAAGGCGTTCGAGCAACCTCTCTTCACAACCTGAATCAAATCCTAAGAGGGAGGATGTCAATGCTATGATGAATAGAAGTAAAAGGATTCAAGAGGACTCCAAGGAGAAGGAAGGTTCTTTCCTAAAAGCAGTTGATGACATCCTTATTGAGCAGGACCAAGCACCTAAGAAAGTTGAGGTTTCTACCGATGGGAATCTGATGCCAAAAAAGGTAGGGGGTGAAAAGAAGGAGATATTGACATCTCCTCAAATAAGTTTACCCTTTCCTCATAAAGGTAAGAATGACCAGCAAGATTATGCAATTTAGAAATTTTCTTTAGGATATGAGTAAAGTGCACATCAACCTCTCTTTCATTGAGGCTATTTCACATATGACATCTTATGCCAAGCATTTAAAAGATATTTTATCAAATAGGAAATTGGCAAATTTTGGCACTGTGGCTCTCAATGAGGAGTGCTTTATTGTGGCCCTTAGAAAACTTCCCCCGAAGATGAAAAACCTTAGTAAATTTACTATTCCTTGTTTAATAAAAGGGTCTTACTTTGATAAGTGCCTATGTGATTTGGGAGATAGTATAAATTTGGTGCCTTATTCCATATTTAAGAAGCTAGGCATAACAAACATAAAATTTACTAACATCACTGTTTACCTTGTTGATCGTTAAGTTCTCTATCCTAGAAGGGTGATTAAGGATGTGTTGGTTAAGGTGCACAAGTTCATCTTTCCAAGTGATTTTGTTATTTTTGGAATGGAAGTTGATAAGGATGTCCCTATCATATTGGGACAACCTTTCCTTAGTATTTGTGATTTACTTGTTGACGTTAGGCTTGGTGGACTCACCTTTAGAATAGGGGGTGAGAGAGTGGTATTTAATTTATCTAATACATTGAAATAGTCTTCCTCATTTACTTCATGTAGCTTTATTGAGTCTGTTAATATAGTTGATGCACTGATGAAGGAGGTATTCCTAAGTGTGGGGATGCTTTACCCTCTAGAGAGAGTTCTCACTAATGAGGACCTTGAATAAGTGTTTAACCCTGAAGTGTTTAACCCTTGAAAGCTAAGGGTAGCCAATGGAACTTTTCTCTCTTCGCTAATATTATGGAGCCTTAAATACAACGACCAAATATATTGACATCCTAGTCTAATATGTACAAAGATAATTGGACCCAACCTTGGCCCATGGGCTCAAAAATCCACACTGAGGTTCATGAGAATGCTAGGGCCTTCTTCAGTAGATCTAGCCCAATCCTCTTGGAGCATCTTGCTCATGGCTCTAGTGACTGGTCCCTTCCTAGGGAGGATTGCATCATCCCCTTCCCCTTGAAGAGGATTTGACCTCAAATATGTTAGTTCCTCCTCCTCAATATCAGCTCCACCTGCAAAAGGAATTAAATCAGAAATGTTAAAAGTGGTGTTGAGTCCATACTCATCTGGGAGGTCCAACCCCTAAGACTAGTAGAGATGTGGCTAAGGAACTTAGCATCTCTATCTGACACAATGGTCCTAGGTAAACCATGGAGTCTCACAACTTCCCTATAAAATAGTTTTGAGATGTGGGAAGCATCATCCACCTTGTGGCATGGTATAAAGTGTGCCATCTTGCTAAACCTATCCACCACCACAAATATAGAGTCTACACCTCTTTGGGTTCTAGGAAGCCCAAGGACAAAGTTCATACTAATGTCTACCCAAGGTGCAGAGGGGATGGGTAAGGGTGTGTATAGCCCATGAGGCATCACCCTAGACTTCGCTTGTAAACAAGCCACACACCTAGTGCAATGCTTATGGACATATTTCTTCATATGGGGCCAATAAAACTTTTCTTTGAGTAAGACAAGGGTCTTGTCTATCCCAAAGTGGCCCATAAGCCTACCCTTATGGCTCTCTTTCACAAGTAATTTCCTAATGAATCCTTGGGGTATGCAAAGCTTTCCCTTTTTGAACAAATACCCCTCAGCCAAATAGAATCCATCTTGGGCCTTTATCCCATAACTCTCGTAAATGGGAGAGAAATGCTCATCTAAAGCATACAAGTCCCTAATATTACCAAATCCTAAAATTTGAGCTCCTAGGGAGCAAAACAATGTGTGTCTCCTAGAGAGGGCATCAGCTATCACATTTTTTCTTCCCCTTTTGTATTTGATAACATATGGAAATTTTTCTAGGTACTCTACCCATTTTGCATGGCTTTTGTTTAACTTGCTTTGCCCTCTAATGTACTTAAGTGATTGATGATCACTATGAATGACAAATTCCTTGGAAACAAGGTAATGATCCCAAGTTTGGAGGGCTCTTATTAAGGCATAAAACTCTTTATCATAGGTGGGGTAGTTGAGGGTGGCACTATTAAGTTTTTCACTAAAATAAGCAATAGGGTGCCCACCTGGTAACTATACAGCTCCAACTCCCACTCCAAAGGCATCACATTCTAGCTCAAAAGTTTTAGAAAAGTTAGGAAGAGCTAGAACAGGTGCCTTAGTAAGCTTTTCTTTGACCAAAGCAAAGGCTTGCTCTTGTTTTTCACCCCAGGTAAATTCCACATTCAACTTCACCAGCTCATTGAGAGGTTATGCAATTGTAGAGAAATTAGGAATGAACCTTCTACAGAAGCTTGCTAACCCATGGAAGCTCCTAATATCTCCCACACTTTTTGGGGTGGGCCATTCTTGGATGGCCTTGATTTTCTCAGGGTCCACTTGGACCCCATTTCTACCAACTACAAACCCTAAGAAAACTATATTATCTACACAAAAGGTACACTTCTCTATATTTGCATAGAAGGTGTTTTTCCTAAGGACTAAAAGAACTTTCCTGAGATGTCCTAAGTGATCATCTAGGCTCCTACTGTACACTAAAATATCTACCTATGAAATCCATTAATACATGATGCATAAGCCTCATAAAGGTGCTTGGTGCATTAGTGAGCCCAAAAGGCATCACTAGCCATTCATACAAACCAAACTTGGTCTTGAAAGCGGTTTTCCACTCATCACCCTTTTTCATCCTGATTTGGTGATAACCACTTTTAAGATCAATTTTTGAAAAGATATTGGCACCATGCAACTCATCAAGCAAATCATCAAGTCTAGTAAAGAGGTGCCTATACTTTACAATGATGTTGTTGATGGCCCTGTATTCTGTACACATTCTCCATGTACCATCCTTTTTGGGCACCAACAACACTGGCATAACACATGGGCTTAGGCTCTCTTGGACCCAGCCCTTCTCCAACAATTCTTTAACCTGAGACTCTATCTCCTTAGTCTTCTGAGGGTTAGTCCTATAAGCTATCCTATTAGGAAGGCTTGCTCCTAGGACTAAATCTATTTGGTGTTCTATTCCCCTTAAAGGAGGTAGCCCAAGGGATATCTCTTTGGGAAATATATCACCAAATTCATGTAAGAGTTCTTGGACCTTTGGGGGTAAGGTCTCAAATGTAGGAATTGTGGCAGTGCTAAGGGATGTTTCCCTTGATAGGAAAAGGTAGAAAGATTGTTTAAGAAGGAGTGCTCTTTTAATATCACCTTTTGTTGCAAAATGATTTTCCTTCTTAACAATCTTCTCGGAGGAATCCTTTTCCTCTTTTTCCTTCCCGTTGGCCTTTGAAGACAAGGCCTTACTATCCTTCTTTTTCTTTTGTTTTTCTAGTTTTTCTTCCCCGTCCCTCTTATCTTTCATAGTTAGTTGATCTTTGTCCACCTGTGAAGGTGTTTGCGGATGCAACATAAATTTAGTGCCAAGATGGGTGAGGGTAATCTCATTAGTTAGGCCATTGTAAATGATCTTCCTATCAAATTTCCACGGCCTTCCTAAAAGAATATGTCCAGCCTCCATGGGAACTATATCACAATTAACTTCATCCTTATATGTCCCAATGGAGAAAGGTACCTTTACTTGTTGGTTAACTATCATTTCCCCTTGCTCATTGAGCCATTGAAGTTTATAAGGTTTTGGGTGGGGAATGATAGTGAGGTTCAACTTGGAAACTAATCTTGTGCTACAACAATTGCAACAAGATCCACTATCCATAATGAGAGAACAAGTTTTATCTAAAATTTTGCATCTTGTATGAAAGATGTTCTCTCTTTGGAATTGAGATAGATCACAATGTTGGATCAAGTGGCCTCGGAATAATTAAGAATGGGGGGTTGAATTAATTATGAACGTGTCTTGACTAATTAAAAAGTTATCCTTCTTAATGTTACTAAATTCAATTAGGCTTTACTACTAAGTTATGAGAAAGTAAAGAACAGAAACAATAACTTAGACAAAAGTAAAGCGGAAATAAAAAGTGCACAATGGAAATTAAAGAGTGTAGGGAAGAAGAAGACAAACAAAAGATTTATACTGGTTCAGCAACAACCCGTGCCTACATCCAGTCCCCAAGCAACCACTGGTTCTTGATATTTCCAATAACCTTGTAAAATCCTTTACAAGCAAAGATCCATAAGGGATGTACCCTCCCTTGTTCTCTTTGAACAACCAAGTGGATGTACGCTCCACTTGAACTGATCCACAAGAGATGTACCCTCTCTTGTTCTCAGTATCACAACCCAAGTAGATGTACACTCTACTTGTACCACAAAGGATGTACGCTCCAATGTGTTAAGACAAAGAATTCTTACGTGGTTAGTCCCTTGAATCTTTGTAAGGGGAAACAAAAGATATATCAGGTCGTTAATCCTTTGACATCTTTTGTTTAAGGGAAAGGGAAGAATCAAAAGAATTCTCAGGCAGCTAGTCCTTTGAATCTTTTGTCAAGAGGGGGAAGGGAGAATCAAAAGAATTCTCAGGCAGTTAGTCCTTTGAATCTTTTGGCAAGAGGGAGAAGGGATGAAAAAATAGCACACTTTTGTTTTCTGCAGAATTTCCACTTGCAGAAAAACAAAGTTTAGAAAGCTTTTTGGCAAAGAAAAAGCAATGGGCAATGATTAGAGAAAGATTATGAAAAAGAATTGTTTGGAATAATATCATATATATTGAATGTGTCTCAAAGTCATGCTTTTATAGACTCTTCATGTCTGGTCAAAGAAACCATTGGAAAAGTAATGACTTTTTGAGAAAACCATGTTAAGAGTTATAACTATTAACTTTTTCTTCAAAACTGTTCACTAGTAATCAATTACCACAAAGGTGTAATCGATTACACAATGCATTTTATGAAAAGTTATGACTCTTCACAATTGGATTTGAATTCCAACGTTTAGATTCACTTGTAATCGATTACTAATATAGTGTGATCGATTACACTATTTGAAAATCATTTTGGAAAGTTGCAAACCATTTGAAAACATTTTGAAAACCAAACATGTCACTGGTAATCGATTACTGCCAACTGGTAATCGATTACCGGAGACTAATCACTCTGGTAACTTAGAAAATTTGAGAAAATTCTTTTGTAAAACAAAACTATGCTATTTGGTTTTTGAAAAAATCTTTTTAATACTTATCCTATATGAAGTCTTGACCTGTTGCTTCTTGATTTCTTATCTTGAATCTTGAATCTTGGATTGGATTCTTGATGCTTGATCTTCAAGTCTTGAATCAATTACTTGGGCTTTTGGCATCATCAAAATTGCTTGGTTCATAATCATGAAACTTGCTTCTACACACAAGATTGACCTCCAAAGAGCCTTCTAACCATTAAGAGGTCACCTTCTTCATGGGGGTAGACTTCCTCACTAGACTCTTCACCCCTTACTTCATCTTCACTTCCACTAGAGGAAGGGCAAGAAGTAGTCTCCTCTTGACTACTATAAATGTCTTGACCCCTCATGATCATGGTTTTCTTTGTGGGGCATTGAGAGGAAATGTGACCTCTCCCCAAGACATTTGAAGCATTTAATTTTGCTAGTCCATTCTTGGGAACTAGTCTTAGGGGTGTATTTCTCTATGGTCTTACCCTTATCTTCCTTGAGTTTTGAAGGTGCAGCCCCCAAAATTCCATGGGATTGGTCCTTCCTTGGATAAAAGTGAGAGCCATAAGATTTTGGAGAAGGCTTTCTTTTAAGTCGTTGCTCCTTTCTTATACAAAGTTGGACTAGCTCATCTAGGTCCCTATATGGAAGGAGTTCAACCTTGTCCCTCACTTCCATATTAAGCCCACTAAGGAACCTAGCTATGCTTGTTCTTTCCTCCTCCCTTAGTCCAGCTCTTAAAAAGAGTAGTTTCATTTGTTGTCTATATTTTTCAACACTCATACTCCCTTCTCTAAGCCTTTGGAGCTTATCCATAAGCTCCCTTTCATAGTAGGAGGGAATGTGCCTCTTCCTAAGGGCACTCTAAAGACCATTCCAATTCTCTACTGGAGGATCCCCATGAATTCTTCGTTCCCTAACAAGGGAAGTCCACCAATAGAGGGATGCCCATGAAAGCTAAGGGTAGCCAATGGAACTTTTCTCTCTTCGCTAATATGATGGCAAGCAAAGAGTTGTTCAACCTTCATTTCCCAATCTAAGTAAGCCTCAACATTATCTTTTCCATGGAAATATGGGAGGCTAATGTTAACCTCTTGAGGCCTTCTATCCTTTTCTCTTCTTTGGGAGTGATGTTTAGTATGTGAACTATGGCACCCTCTATAATAGTCGCTAAGTTCGTCACTTAAACTCTTGTAAGAGTCATCACTACTATAGGAGGCATGTTTTTCTCTTTTCATTTCTTTCATTATTTTTCTTCTTTCTTCCTCTTTTATTTTCTCTCTTTCATCTTGACTTATTTCTTCCACTCTTTTTTTACCTTTTTTATTTCTCTCTTGTTTTTCTTTCCACAACTTAAGGGATCTCAACTCATCTAATATCTTATACAAGGGGTCCTTAGGAGTAGAACCCTCACCATTAACACTAGATGAAGAATGAAGACTCATATTGATTCCTAAGTTATGATTCTTTCTTGTTGGGGGTTTGAAAACAAAAGGTAAAAGAAACTATGGTTGAAACTAGCCAAAATAAACACTAAAAGAGGTGTGAAAGATAAGGTAAAAACTAATTGGTAAAAGGCAAGCTATCTAGGCGATTTGACAATGGAAGGTAAATGAAATAAGCTATGAAAGTAAGCAAGAAATTAAAGTGCAAGAAATGTAAACTAGGCGGATCCTAAGAGTATTTGGATGACCTCATTTAAGGTTCCCAACAAAACACTCACTATCCTAAGGGAAAATTGCCTAAAATTATTACACACAAATGGAAGTATGGTGACCTATTGGAGGCTCCCAACCTACTTCCAATGAAAGGCCTTTTTGTTACAAAATTTGAAAGCAAGAAAATTCCAATTACAAAATTACAAAAAAAAGTCTTCAATTTTGGTGGCTATTCTCTCTATGGTATTTCACTCAATCTGGAGTGCTTCTTAGTTCAATAGCTCATACAGTGGTTGGCCCCTTGCTTCTTGACTCAAATTCTTCAAGGGATGGCACCAATCCTCCTTTCCAATTCTCTATGTGGCAACTCACAAACAAGGAAACAAAGAGACAAGCAATAACCAAAGACCAAAAAAATGAAATGAAAGTTAAACCAATAGAGTTTTAACAAGACAAATTTCAAGGATTATTCAACAATTAAAGCAATGATAAGCACATAAAAGCAAGCTAGAACTCAAAGAGAAACTTAGAATGGCTCTAGAGTAGAGTAAAAAAAACAAAAAAAAAGACACAAGAAATCTCTAGTTTTGGAACTTGTTTTCACACTAATTTTCAATTTAAATTTTAGAACTAAGATTGGTATAAAATAGGCACCAATTATAGAACAAATTTCGAGCCAAAACAGCAAGCACACTTCCTTTTCACTTTTTTTTCCTGGACACTAAATTTTCTGCCAACTTGTGTGATTTTTCTTATTTTTTCCTTTTATTCAAATAGCTTGGTTCTTTTTTTATTATCTTGGTCCTGATTTCTAGAAATTTATACAAGTTTGTATGTTCAAGCTGCCAGCACCAGCAATTTCAACCTAGAAATCAAGAGTAGTGTTTATGTTGCTTAAGGCTTGGATAGTTACAATTTGTGTTTGCTTATGCTCAATTATCTTGAATAAAACAATTCAAGATATCTTAAGACTTATTTTGATTCACAAATCCATCCACAACTCAGCAACACAACTCAACTTCATCATAGGCATCATGTAGGAAACTTGGAAAACAAAAAAAAAAGTTCAACAACAAGACTACTTCTTCGAATTGATTTAGAACATGCTATGAACTAAATAACATGCATGAATTAGACTCAAAATTCAAAAGATAAGCTAAGAATGACAAGAATACATGAACAAATGTATCTAGAATTCAATCAACAAAATAAAAATTCAACACAAACTTAGAACATAATGTGACAATTATTATGACTAAACATGACTCTAAACAACATGGATTAAGTGATTTACACTTAGATTTTTGTTTTTTTTTCTAATCAATATTTTGGAAGAAAATTTAGATCTAAAGGTTCAGCACAAGAATATTATGACTGAAAAATGATAGAACCTAAGATCAACACAAAAACATGATTCATGAGTAGATCTATAGAATTTGAACCATAGAAATGCAAGAATAAGTGTAGATCTAAGATTTAATCGGTTTTTTTTTAATATACTCTAAACAGCACCAAACCACAAGAAAATGGAGTATATACATGGAGAATAAGATGAATAACAAGGAATTAAAGTGAATTGACCGAACAAAAAGATAGAGGAAGCAAAAGAACATCACCTAGATGAAGATGCTCTTGATACCACATGATGTAGCTCCATGTGGAGCTTGTAGGCCTTAGATATTCTTCATCAATGAATTCCTTTGCTTCTTGAGGTCTGATTGCAGTGGAATGGAGAAGGAGAAAGATGAATGGAGACACCACTTCAAGTAGAAGATGAGTCTAGAAGAAGCTCACCACCATAGGAAGCCATGGATAAGAGCTTGATGGTAGAAGAAGATGATTGAATGGAGAGGAAGAGAAGAGCACGAAATTTAGTGCCTTTAAAGAAGTCTGAACTTTGAATTTTAATTCTCAAATGATCAAAGTTCAAAAAATGCACTCACATGACCTCTATTTATAGCCTAAGTGTCACACAAAATTGGAGGGAAATTTGAATTTCAATTCAAATTTCACTTGAATTTGAAATTGAATTTGTGGAGCCAAATTTTCACTAATTATGATTAGTGAATTTCAGTTATGGTTCAGCCCACTAATCCAAGATCAATTCCAAGATTCTCCACTAAGTGTGCTTAGGTTTCATAAGGCATGTAAAGCATGAAGGACATGCACAAAGTGTGACTATATGATGTGGCAATGGGGTGTAGTAAGCAAATGCTCACCTCCCCCTCTAAAATTTAATTGGATTTGGCTTCTACCAATACAATTAAATTTATTTCCAACCACACACATCAAATATTCACTTAGTACATGTGAAATTACAAAACTACCCCTAATACAAAAACTAGTCTAGGTGCCTTAAAATACAAGGGATGAAAAATCCTATATTTCTAAGGTACCCTACCTACATTATGGAGCCCTAAATACAAGGACCAAATATAATGACATCCTAATCTAATATGTACAAAGATAATTGGACCCAACCTTGACCCATAGGCTCAGAAATCTACCCTGAGGTTCATGAGAACCCTAAGGTCTTCTTTAGCAGCTCTAGCCCAATCCTCCTGGAGCGTCTTGCTCATGGCTCTAGTGACTGGTCCCTTCCTAGGGAGGATTGCATCAGTACTAGGTATAAAGACCCTCTATCGAGAATCTTAGATGAGTTGAGTTCCCTCAAGTTATGGAAAGAAAAACTAGAAAGAAAAGAAAAAGGAAAAGAAAGGGTAGAAATAAATCAAGATAAATGGGAACAAATAAGGGAAGAAGAAAGAAGAAAAATACTAAAAGAGTTAAGAAAATAAAAACAGGTCTCCTATAGTAGTCATGACTCCTACAAGAGTCTAAGTGAAGAACTTAGTGACTATTATAGAGGAAGACATAGGTCACCTCTTAGACCTCACTCCTATAGGCGAGAAAAGGAAAGAAATCCTCAAGAGGCTAACATTAACCTCCCATACTTCCATAGGAAGGACAATGTAGAGGCTTATTTAGATTGGAAAATAAAGACTGAGCAACTCTTTGCTTGTCATCATACAAGTGAGGAAAGGAAGGTTCCTTTGGCTACCCTTAGCTTCCAAGGGTATGCCCTCTATTGGTGGACTTCCCTTGTTAGGGAAAGAAAGATTCATGGGGATCCTCCAGTAGAGTATTGGAATGACTTGAAAAGTGCCCTTAGGAAGAGGCACATTCCCTCCTACTATGAAATGGAGCTTATGGACAAGCTCCAAAGGCTTAGACAAGGGAGTATGAGTGTTGAAGAGTATAGGCAGCAAATGGAAGTACTCCTTTTGAGAGCTAGGCTTAGGGAGGAGGAAAGAAAAAGTATTGCTAGGTTCCTTAGTGGACTTAATATGGAAGTGAGGGAAAAGGTTGAGCTCCTACCATATAGTGACGTAGATGACCTAGTCCAACTTTGCATAAGGGTAGAGCAACAACTTAAAAGGAAGCCTACTTGAAAATCTTATGGCTATCACTCTTATCCAAAGAAAGACCAAGGTCAAGGCATCTTAGGGGCAGCACCTTCTAAGCCTAAAGATAATAAGGGGAAGACAATTGAAAAGGAATCCCCTAAGGCTACTATGCAAGAGAAGACTAGCTCTATAAAGTTCTTTAAATGTTTTGGAAGAGGACACATTGCTTCTCAATGCCCCACCAAGAAAACCATGATTATGAGGGGCCAAGACATTTATAGTAGCCAAGATGAGGTTACTACTTCACCTTCGTCTAGTGAAAGTGAAAAAGCAAAAGGGGAAGAAACTAGTGAAGAAATCTACCCCCAAGAAGAAGGGGACCTTTCAATGGTCAGAAGGCTTCTAGGAGGCAAATCTTGTGACTTGACCAAATCTCAAAGAGAGAATATTTTTCGCACATGGTGTAAAATGTTTTATAACACATGCTCTCTCATTGTAAATAGTGGCTCATGTAGCAATTGTTGCAACACAAGATTAGTCTCTAAGTTGAGCCTTGCTATCACTCCCCATCCAAAGCCTTACAAACTTCAATGGCTCAATGAACAAGGGGAGATGATAGTCAATCAACAAGTGAAAATGCCCTTCGTCATTGGAACATATAAGGATGAAGTGATTTGTGATGTAGTTCCTATGGAGGCAGGACACCTTTTCTTAGGTAGGCCATGGAAATATGATAGGAAGATCATCTATAATGGTCTAACTAATGAGATAACCCTCACCCACCTTGGAACAAAATTTGTGTTGCATCTTCAAACACCTTCATAGGTGGCCAAAGATCAACTAACTATGAAAGATAAGAGGGATGAGGAAAAAAACTAGAAAAACAAAAGAAAAAGAAGGATAGTAAGGCCTTGTTTTCAAAGGCCAAGGGGAAGAAAAAAAGAGAAAAAGGATTCCTCCAAGAAGATTGTTAAGAAGGAAAATCATTTTGCAACAAAAGGGAATATCAAAAAAGTACTCCTTCTTAAAAAATCCTTCTACCTTCTCCTATCAAGGGAAACATCCCTTAGCACTGCCATACCTCTTGAGCTTGAGGTTATTCCTCAAGTAAAGGAGTTGTTGGATAAGGGTTTGATTCGTAAGAGCTTAAATCCTTGTTCTTTGTTGGTGCCCAAAATAGGTATTGTGAGGCACTAAATCCCTATGATAGGTGATATGATGAATGTGTTGAGTGGTGCAACCCTCTTTTGTAAAATCATCCATGCATCCAACATCTTCATTATTCATATACATAGGGACTCATTTGGTAGGTTTGTTCTTATTTTCAATTTCAATACAAACTTAGGTGCTCATATGGGACACCTTAGGTTTGTTGTACTTTTTGGTAGGAGTAGTCAACATGAAAATATAGAAAAATGTATGTTTTATTGTATTATTTTTCTTAATTTTTTAAATATTTATCAAGGGGTTCTCACGGACCCTAAGAGAATAAAGTTCATTCCTGAGTGCCCACTCCACCAAGTATAAGGAAAATTTGGGGCTTCCATGACTTAACAAACTTTTACAAAAGGTTTGTCCCATATTTTTCTATACTTGTAGCACCACTCATTAAGTTGGTGAGGAACCATGTTCCCTCATAGGAAGATGCCTAGGAAAGGGGTTTTCAGACCTTACCCTACTCCATCATACCAAGCACCACTAATATATATGTTTTTATTCCTTTTACAGGTGTTGAGGGAGGAACCCCATAGTTTCAAGAACCTCTGGATTTGAGGTCAAATCATTTTCAAGGGGGAGGGAATGATTCAATCCTACCCCCCAAGGGCATTGGATAGAAGACTCCAAGAAGATTGGGCCAGAGATGCAAGAGAAGGCCCTAAGGTTCTTATGAGCCTTAGGGTAGATTTTGGGCCCATTGGTTAAGTATGAGCCCACTTATCTTTGTACATATTAGATTAGGGTTTCATTATTTTTTGGGCCTTGTATTTAGGGTTCCATAGTGTAGGAAGGGTACCCTATTAATGTAGGATTTTTTAGCCCTTGTATTTTAGGGCACTTGGACTAGTTTTTGCATTAGGGGTAGTTTTGTAATTTCACATGCATTAAGTGCACTATTTGATGTGTGTGTGTTGGGAGAGAAAATTAATTGAATTGGGAGAAGCCCAATCCAATTAAATTTTGGACCTTTCGAAGGGGGATGTGAGCATTTGCTTGCTACACCACATTGCCACATCATATAATCACACTTTATGCATGTCTTTCATGCTTTACATGTCTCAAGACCTAAGCACACTTAGAGGAGAATCTTGGACTTGATCTTGGATTAGTGGGTTGAACCATAACTAAAATTTACTAATCATAATTAGTGAAATTTTGGCTCCAAATTTGGCTCCATAAATTCAAAATTCAAATTCAAGTGAAATATGAATAGAAATTCAAATTTCCTTCCAATTTTGTGTGCCACTTAGGCTATAAATAGAGGCCTTGTATGTGCATATTTTCAACTTTAATCATTTGAGAATTACACTTGAAAGTTCGGACCCCATTTGGGGCATAAGATTTCGTGCTCCTTCTCTCCTTCTCCCTCCACTCATCTTTTCCTACCTTCAAGCTCGTATCCATGGCTTCCTTGTTCTTGACTCATCTTCTCCTTCAAGAAGCAAAAGACTCCATTGATGAAGAAGATCCAAGGTCTACAAGCTCCACATGGAGCTACGTCATGCCAGGCTCATGACATTAAACAAGCACTTTTCGGGAGGCATCCTATGACTTGTATCCATTTAATTACATTCTATTGTATTTATAATTTAGTTTCTAAGACAATATGTCTGTCAGTACTATGGTCGCGGTCAATTGACCATGACCTATGCATTCACTATCAGAATCGAGTACAGCCATGGTCAATTACCATGACTCAAGCAGTCATCATCAATGACCATAACAGTCGTGGTCAAGTCCACCATGATTGTGGTTAAATAAATAAATAAAATCCACTTTTTTTTTTCATTTTTCTTTCCTTGTATTCCTTTTTATTTTAGTTTCAGTTTTTATTTTTAGTTGCATTTCAGTATCTAGTTTAGTTTATTTCAATTCAATCTTTCATTCTATTTTTATTTTGTTTTATTTTTTATGCATTAAGAACACTGAATGTAGTGAGTGTGGGATGGGGTATCATTACTTCCCCAGTTTTGAGCTCTTAGTATATACATGATCTTTTGCATTATTCTAGTTCCATCACTGTGTAAAAAAAAATATCTTATTCTTGGGTTTAGAATTTTGTATTTTCAGTTACTCCCTTGATAAAAAAAAAATTGTATGTGTATTGGGGTAATTGAAATTTTCTTCAGGAGGGAACATTAGCATGCATGCTTGTGAATTATTCTTAGAGCTACCCTAAAAAATGTGAGTATTGAGCTTTGATTATTTTAGTGTGGGTGAATTGATCCTTTCACTAACATTGTTCTATTCTTTGTTTTGTGATGAGGACATGACCAAGAGCAAGGGCAAGGATCCACTTGAAGGACTTGGAGGACCTATGACAAGGGCTAGAGCAAGGAAAGCCAAGGAAGCTCTTCAACAAGTGTTGTCCATACTATTTGAATACAAGCCCAAGTTTCACGGAGAAAAGTCCAAGGTTGTGAGTTGTATCATGGCCCAAATGGAGGAGGACTAAATGACACCACTTTGTCTCAATTTTTAGAGTGTTTAGTTTGTCTAAATAATGGCCCAATCCTTGTAAAGTTGGCTGACCAAAAATATGTTTTGGGTTAATCAATTAAAAGGGCTTTAGTTAGGTTTAGTTCAAGTTGTAATAAGGGCCCAATTGGCAACCTAGGCATCAGCCTTTTGGGAGACCAAATGGTGGCTGACTTGTTGGCTGTTGGGGGTGACTTTTGGTTGCCACAATTTCAGTTACACTCAGCCATTAAGTTTTTTTTAATTCCCTAGGTTAATGGCATTAAGTTATTTTAATTCTAGGTTAGTGGGTCATTACTAAAATCTGCTGTAAAGCTTCTATATAAGCTGAACCATTTTATCAATAAACACAAGTTGAGTTTTATTCAGAAAATTAGAGTTTATCTCTTTTATCTTAGTGAGAGTGATTCTCCTAAATTCTTGAGTGATTCAAGAACACCTTGGCTGTATCAAAGGACTTTCACAACCTTTGTGTGTTGCCCTCGCTGGAAAGAGTGATTCTTTCCTTCCTTTCATCATCACCCTTGTTCTTTCAAACCACAATTCCAGAAAATCCACCTCTGCCCAGAATTATCTCGTGGCCATAACTCCCATTTTACGCACTCAAATTAAGTGATTCTTGAGCCTAAATTGAATTTCAAAACGAGACCTTTCACCTCGTTTTGGAATCACCTCATTTGGAGCCCTGTAGCTTCAGTTATTGCCATTTCTATATTTCTGTCCAGCCACCACTTAACCTACATTTTCCCATCCCATTCATCCATTTTATGCCAAGAACCACCTTATTAAGACCCACGAAATTAGCCACCTTATTTTCCATCCTTTCCTTAATCAATTTCCGCATTTTCCATCAAGGTTTAATCCTAGACGATCCTAAGTCAGCCCTTGTGCCATGTGGGTTCATATCATTTGGTAATCAGAGCTCCGGTTCTAGGATCAACACTTCCTTTGCTGGAAATATTGGGTAACATCCTTCTTTATTCTCTTTGCCATTTATATTACCTTCTTATTCATATATATTTTTTTAGGCTGAACCATTGCAAAAGTTAAGCCTTTTGATCTCTTTGTTATAAAAAAAAAAAAAAAAAGAAGCAGAATTTCGTATAATCAAAATTAAAAAAAAAAAAATTGGGCTGAATGGTTCATGCTTGAAGAACTTTAAAAAAAATCTCTTTAAGGTAATATATTGGTTGCATGAAGGATTGTTACTTGAATTCCTAAATTCTGAATTTTATTTCCTTCATTTGTGCCTAAAAACATTGTTAGCCTTTTTCTTGGTTAACCTTTTCCTTGTCTCTCTAGCCTTACCTTACACATATTGGTGAATTGTTCTTTGTTGTGGCCATAATCTCTTGAATTGCCTAAGAACTCAAGGGGAATTAGAGTGGTAAAAGTCAAGAGTGTTTCATTAGAGAAAAGCCATAATTGTGTGATACACTTGAGTGGGTGAGGTATTCAAACAACAACTATAATTGTCTTGTTACGTTTGATTTGTTTGTTTGAGATGTCAGGTACTAATCCTAATGATGGAGTGGGGCTTTCGCAATTCCAAATGCAAGCTTTGATGCAACATATGGAGAGGTTAATGAAACAACGAGATGATGCGCTCCATGAGAGGTTGGATCAAATGGAGAATAGAGATCATAATGAAGAAGAAAGGAGGAGAAGAGGGAATGATGGTGTTCCTAGACAAAACCGAATTGATGGTATTAAACTCAACATTCCTCCATTTAAAGGAAAGAATGATCTGGAGGCCTACTTGGAGTGGGAGATGAAAATAGAGCATGTTTTCTCATGCAACAACTATGAGGAGGACCAGAAGGTGAAGCTTGCTGCCACGGAGTTTTCCGACTATGCTCTTGTGTGGTGGAACAAGCTACAAAAGGAGAGAGCAAGAAATGAAGAGCCAATGGTTGATACATGGACGGAGATGAAAAAGATCATGAGGAAGCGGTATGTGCCGGCTAGTTACTCAAGGGACTTGAAATTCAAGCTCCAAAAACTAACCCAAGGCAACAAGGGGGTTGAGGAGTATTTCAAGGAAATGGATGTGCTCATGATTCAAGCAAATATTGAAGAAGATGAGGAGGTAACTATGGCTCGATTTCTTAATGGTTTGACTAATGATATCCGTGATATTGTTGAGCTGCAGGAGTTTGTTGAAATGGATGATTTGCTTCACAAAGCAATCCAAGTAGAGCAACAATTAAAAAGGAAAGGGAGTGGCTAACAGGAGTTTTACCAACTTTGGTTCCTCTAGTTGGAAAGACAAAGGTAAGAAAGATGGGGCTGCTACTTCTAGTAGTTCCACACCTATCCCATCAAAAACTCGCTCAAAGTCCCAAGAGGAACCCTCTAAAAGGAGTAGAGATGTGAAGTGTTTCAAGTGCCAAGGCCTAGGACACTATGCTTATGAGTGCCCTAACAAAAGGTCCATGGTTCTTAGAGATGGAGAATATATAAGTGAATCTGATGTTGAAGAGGAAGAGGAGAGTGAGTACGTAGAGGAAGAGGAGACTCCGGAGGGAGATTTGTTGATGATTAGGCGGTTACTTGGTGGTCAATTGAAGCATGAGGAGGAGAGCCAAAGAGAAAGCATCTTTCACACCAGATGTTTAATCAATGGCAAGGTGTGCATGGTGATCATTGATGGAGGTAGTTGCACCAATGTGGCTAGTTCTAGATTAGTGTCAAAGCTAAATTTAGCTACTAAACCACATCCTAGGCCATACAAACTTCAATGGCTTAGTAAGGATGGGGAGGTGCAAGTGAGGCAGCAAGTGGAAGTGGACGTTTCCATTGGGAAATACAATGATAAGGTACTTTGTGATGTTGTTCCTATGGAGGCCAGTCACTTACTTTTGGGGAGACCATGGCAATTTGATAAAAGAGCCAATCATGACGGTTACACCAACAAGATCTCTTTCATGCACCAAGATAAAAAGATTGTGCTCAAGCCATTGAGTCCACAAGAAGTGTGTGAGGATCAAAAGAAAATGAGAGAAAAACTTCTTCAAGAGAAAAAAGAAAAAGAAAAGGTGAGCAAAACACTTGAGAGTGAGAAAAAGAGGGAAACACTTGAGAGGAAAAAGAGTGAACAAAAGAAGAGTGAAACACTTGAAGTGAGGGAGAGCTATTTAGCCACAAAAAGTGAGGTCAAGAGGTTGTTTTGTGCTAAACAATCACTCTATATCTTGTTTTGCAAAAATCAGATTTTGACCACTAACACTTTTGATGATTTTGAAGTGCCTTCTAGTGCTAAAACTCTTTTGCAGGATTTTCATGACATGTTTCCACCAAATGTGCCAAGTGGACTACCACCTTTGAGGGGAATTGAGCATCAAATTGATCTCATTCCAGGATCTTCTTTGCCCAATAGGTCAGCCTATAGAAGTAATTCACAAGAAACCAAAGAGATTCAAAGACAAGTGGATGAACTCATTAGCAAAGGTTGGGTAAGAGATAGTATGAGTCCTTGTGTTGTCCCAGTGATTTTGGTCCCTAAAAAGGATGGGACATGGCGCATGTGTTCTGATTGTAGAGCCCTTAATAACATCACCATTAAATATAGGCATCCTATACCTAGGCTTGATGATTTGCATTTTTGGAGGACTTTGTGGAGCAAGTTGGGCACTAAATTGTTATTTTCAACCACTTGTCACCCACAAACCGATGGGCAAACGGAAGTTGTTAATAGGACTTTGGGAACTTTGCTTAGGACAGTTTTGAGGAATAACTTAAAAACTTGGGAAGCTTGTTTACCCCATGTTGAATTTGCTTACAATAGAGCTGTTCATAGCACCACTAATTGTTCTCCTTTTGAAGTTGTTTATGGTTTTAACCCACTAACTCCTCTTGATCTTTTGCCTAATGTTTCTGTTTTTAAGCATAAAGAAGGTCAAGCAAAGGCGGACTATGTGAAGAAGCTTCATGAGAGAGTCAAAGATCAAATTGAGAGGAAAAGTAAAAGCTATGCTAAACAAGCCAACAAAGGGAGAAAGAAGGTTGTCTTCGAACCCGGAGATTGGGTTTGGGTGCACATGAGAAAAGAAAGGTTTCCGGAACAGAGGAAATCAAAGCTTCAACCAAGGGGAGATGGACCATTTCAAGTGCTTGACAGAATCAATGACAATGCTTACAAAGTTGAGCTGCCCGATGAGTATAATGTTAGTTCCACCTTCAATGTCTCTGATTTACCTCTTTTTGATGCAGATGGAGAATCCGATTTGAGGACAAATCCTTCTCAAGAGGGAGAGAATGATGAGGACATGACCAAGAGCAAGGGCAAGGATCCACTTGAAGGACTTGGAGGACCTATGACAAGGGCTAGAGTAAGGAAAGCCAAGGAAGCTCTTCAACAAGTGTTGTCCATACTATTTGAATGCAAGCCCAAGTTTCAAGGAGAAAAGTCCAAGGTTGTGAGTTGTATCATGGCCCAAATGAAGGAGGACTAAATGACACCACTTTGTCTCAATTTTTAGAGTGTTTAGTTTGTCTAAATAATGGCCCAATCCTTGTAAAGTTGGCTGACCAAAAATATGTTTTGGGTTAATCAATTAAAAGGGCTTTAGTTAGGTTTAGTTCAAGTTGTAATAAGGGCCCAATTGGCAACCTAGGCATCAGCCTTTTGGGAGACCAAATGGTGGCTGACTTGTTGGCTGTTAGGGGTGACTTTTGGTTGCCACAATTTCAGTTACACTCAGCCATTAAGTTTTTTTAATTCCCTAGGTTAATGGCATTAAGTTATTTTAATTCTAGGTTAGTGGGTCATTACTAAAATCTGCTGTAAAGCTTCTATATAAGCTGAACCATTTTATCAATAAACACAAGTTGAGTTTTATTCAGAAAATTAGAGTTTATCTCTTTTATCTTAGTGAGAGTGATTCTCCTAAATTCTTGAGTGATTCAAGAACACCTTGGCTGTATCAAAGGACTTTCACAACCTTTGTGTGTTGCCCTCGCTGGAAAGAGTGATTCTTTCCTTCCTTTCATCATCACCCTTGTTCTTTCAAACCACAATTCCAGAAAATCCACCTCTGCCCAGAATTATCTCGTGGCCATAACTCCCATTTTACGCACTCAAATTAAGTGATTCTTGAGCCTAAATTGAATTTCAAAACGAGACCTTTCACCTCGTTTTGGAATCACCTCATTTGGAGCCCTGTAGCTTCAGTTATTGCCATTTCTATATTTCTGTCCAGCCACCACTTAACCTACGTTTTCCATCCCATTCATCCATTTTATGCCAAGAACCACCTTATTAAGACCCACGAAATTAGCCACCTTATTTTCCATCCTTTCCTTAATCAATTTCCGCATTTTCCATCAAGGTTTAATCCTAGACGATCCTAAGTCAGCCCTTGTGCCATGTGGGTTCATATCATTTTGACATGCATGTGTGTGTGTGTGTGTGTGTGTGTGTGTGTGTGTGTGTGTGTGTGTGTGTGTGTGTGTGTGTGTGTGTGTGTGTGTGTGTGTGTGTGTGTGTAATTAATGAAGTTTTTATAATTAAATAAATACGAAGAAATAATTTTATTAATTAAAATAATATTTTTAAGGTAAATAAAATAAATATATGTCCTTAAAAAATGTTTTGTTTATACATTTGATAGGGAGTAAAATAAAATTATTTTATAAAATGATAAAATGAAGAAAAATAGAATAAAAAATAGGCCCTGAGTATCCTAGTTATAAATAGAAACATGTTAGGTCACTTTTCATATTAAAGATACGTTTCTACGCTTCCTCTTTCTCTTAATTTTATTTTTCAGTCTTCCTCTCCCAAAACCCTATCTTTTTCCCGCATACACCCAAACCTGTCTCAGTAAAACGACGATCCTGGACTTGTTAACCGTTGGATCATCATGAAATTTGAATACCATGTTAGGAACTTATTTTTCACACATACCTACTATTGGGATTTTCGAAATAATGCCTGTGGTGAGGGGAATGTCCCTTGCATGTAGCTCTTTGTTTTTCCTGCATACACCTAAATCTATCCCATTAAAACTAT
This sequence comes from Glycine max, assembly GCF_000004515.6. Lineage (NCBI taxonomy): Eukaryota > Viridiplantae > Streptophyta > Magnoliopsida > Fabales > Fabaceae > Glycine > Glycine max. Next base: position 4,452,478 of record NC_038249.2, on the reverse strand, counting down.
GATCGCAGACTAGTTAGCCGTTGGATTGTCCTAAAATTTGGACACAAGGTTAGAAATGCATTTTCACACATCTCCACCATCGAGATTTGAAAAGTAATGTTTTTGGAGGGAGAAATTTTCATCACACGCAGACAGTAAACTGGAGGCTCCAATCCCTTCTCATTCTCTCTAATGCTTGAAAACCCTAACAGAGCAAACAGAGGAAAAACTTGAGGAATCTTAGAGAACCTCTAGAGACGCTGCTATTACTGTCGGACTACACACGTGAGCCCTCTTAGAGGTAAGGGTCATGAGTTTATCACAATTGGGCTTAGAATGAACATGTGTAAAGGTCCTTAGGGGATCAAATTGTGGTTTAATTTGGGATGTTTATTGTATTGTAATTCTTCATTTATGATTATAATTAAAATATTGTAATATTGAGATCATGAAATTGTGTATAAGTGATAAATTGAATATATGATGAATTGCGAGATAACATGTTGCTTTGAGATCATAACATTGTTATTGAGGTTGAGTATAAGTGCAAAGTTGAACATGCATTGATTTGTGAGATACGTGTAAATATGTGGTGGTGGATTGTGACGTTGTGATATGTTAAAATTATGGACATGAAATTTGGTTGTGAATAAGTGTGTGATTAACACTTGATGTGACAATTCTTGTGTTGTGAGCTGCAAATTATACAATAACCAGACTGGTGTTTACCTTGAGAAAAGTATTTATGTGCAATGTTAAAGGGAAAGTGTAGAATTCCTAGTTAGGAACCTAAAGTGTTAAATTGTAGTCCAATGTGTTAAACGTGTTTGGAACACGAGTGTGAGGTCGTGGTATTGTATAATTCATGAGCAGTGTCTGTGTGCAAAAATTGTTTTAGGGGTTGGACCTGAATCAGGAAGGTGAGGCCCTAACGGATTCTTCGGAGTCTAGGCCTTGGGGGTAAAGACTTTCAATTTGAGTGCTCCTTTAAGCCTATGTTGATGCTATATGGTTAGAGCATTCTCGCAAAACAGAGTGACCCTAACTGGTCATCTTATGATTTTACTTAGTGAGAGTGACCTGACATACCCATGTGTGGTGTGTCTTGTTATGTACTCCTAAGCACCCCAGTGTGGTTTTTCACTGACATGGTACCACATTGTATATAGGATTGAGTCTTAGTATAGATGTTGCATAACGCCTGTGAATTTTTTATTATTAAATTGACGAGTGTTGTTACATCTTTGACTCGAGTGTGTGATTCATGTGTAACGTGATTGGTGATTGAAAAATGAATTGTAAATGATAAAGTGGAGAAGTAATATGGATTGTATTAAGTTGAGCTGTGTTATAAATACTTCTATAATTTATATTGATTATGTCTTTTTTTATCTGTATTTTATTTAGAAATGTGATTTCTCACTCCCTGTGTGTTGTTTGTGTTCAAATCTTGTGATAATCTCGAACTTTGTGTTCGTGAGAGCAAATGACTAGGTGGATAACTTTAAAGAACCTCGTCCTCGAGGACGACACAATACTCTGATAGGATGTGACATTGGACATGGGTTTTTATTTCAATTGCATGATGTTATATTACTTTATTTTATTCCACTGTTTAACAAGATTTCTTTTGTAAACTTTGACGACCTTGTTCTGAGTCGAATATGTTTTTAATAAGTTTTATTTGGTAATAATAAAGCAAATGTGACCCTTTTACCCACATGAGCTCCTTTATGTTAATTGAATAAAATAATTTTAGTTAATTCCGTATTTTTATATGTTTTTCTTATTTATATGTATGTCGGGGTAAAAGGTGTCACAAAAGTTCCCCTGATTTCTGAGTGTTTTCATATGATTGAGTGGAACTCTTTTTAGTCTGTTTCTTTTGGTACCTACCTTACATTACATGCCTAGCCCCATTAAAACCTAATATGTCTCACTTATTTGGAACTTTTGGATTTATTTGAGTTGAATTGATTGATCTATAAAATTGTAAACTTGTTCTTTGAATTGTGATCTTGAGTATAATTGTCTATCTATATAACACTTTAAAAAGAGATGGTTAGCGGAGTGAACTTGAAACCCTTTAAGACTATTTTCATGTTAATTATAAGCCTAATGGATTCTTGAGTGAATTTTTTATGCCCCATTGTGTGAGTTTTTACTTGTTGAACAATTGGAAATTTTTGTTGCATTAGTTATGACTTAGGAGAACTTGTTTTGATTGGGAACTAGAGTAATTGGATGAGGACAAGCAATGCTCAAGTATGGAGAGGTTGATAAATCACTTTTTGAGTGATATTTTGTGTGAGTTTTTGTGTCATTTTACATGCATTTTCTTGGTAGAACTCGCATTTAAACACTAGTTTTGTATTGGAGAAGTACATTTACTCAATTGAGTGAAAGAGTTGGAAATTGTTGATTTTACGAAGATTTGAAGATTCTGTACTTGATCACGATCATGGTACATTTGCCATAGCCATGGTAAGCAACACAACCACAATAAGATGATAACAGCTCTCCAGAGCAGCATCAATGATCCTACAATGGTCATAGTCAACCATGAGGGTGGTAGTCAATCCACAACACCTCAGAGCTTTAGTGTCACTTCTGACAACAGCCGTGGTAGATTTTACCATGACCGTAGTTCGCCTTTTTAAACTTATATCTTTAGGAAGTTATATATAGGTATGCAGACTTTGTAAAAATAATCTTTTGCTCACTTTTATCTTTTTACGAATTTGAAAGAACCTTGCAGGCTTTTAAGAGCTGTGAAGCATGGACAACATCGTGAGAACGGATCCTAATCATCATTCCTACCTCACTAGTATGTCTATGTCTATTTTGTATAGGATTGCTAGTTCTGCTTTGATCATGAACAACTAGTCCACTTAATTCGAAGGTTCTGATGTAATTGTCCAATTGTACTCTTCTCCATATTCTTAATGGAATTCCTCATTATTTAATGTTAACTAAATTTCTTCCTTATCTTTATTGTTTATTTGGAACCAGCCATTCTAATACTTAATTGATTGCATTGTAGTGATCATCTACATGTAATTGGTAGATCTACGTAGAGAATATTTTACACCAAATTGCATGATCAAACTCTTTGGATAATTTTTGATAAATTAGTTAATCTTATTTGATCATCATAGAAATTAGTTATATCCTTTGACTTAAATTGACGGATCCATGATCATTGGGATATTGATTTAAGACAAAGAGCATCCTTTGACCTTGATCATAGGCTTTGGTTAATTTTGGGAATCAGTAATTAATTAGTGAAGGAATTTCTTTGGGATTGGGATTGGGGGAAAATTGATACTAGTGAATCATAACCCCTAGTCACTCTTATCATCACTCAAATCTCCCTTTGCATTAGTTTATTTGTTTAAACTATAAAAATATTTAAATCCTCTTTTTAATCATCTCAACTGTTACTTTAGTAAACTTGACTAATTGGTCCTTTGGATTTGATATTTAGACTTTCAAGTCCTATGTTATTACTGCGTTAGATATACTTGTCGTTGTGTGAGTATGACATATTTTACGTATCAGTGTTTATCTTGTTGCCGACAATCGTTAGTGAAGAATGGTGGTCATAGGGATAGTTTTTCTTCGGCCTCATGGAGGGCTCCAAATGTTCTTACTAAATTTTGCAGAACTTCCTCACATTGGTACTTTTCCATGAGCTCCTCTAAAAATGGTGGTGGAATGTACCTGCGAAGACACTCTGACACTCAAGTTAGCAGCACAAAGGTAAGAGCAATTATTAAAATGTAGTTTTGATTAAAGTTGATTTACCCGGACCTTGATATCCCCTTAAATAGAGGTAAGGATTGGATCTTTGACCTCAGTCTCCCTTATAATTAGAAAAAAAAATGATTTTATCTTATTTTTATAAAATTGAAAACTTTTAAGCTATTATTTAAATTTTAGTACCTAAGTTACTCTATATAGTAATAAGTATACTCAAATTTCTTCTATCCTTATTTTTAACTTACAAACAATCAAGTTGCCTAACTTAATTTCTCTTTAGTTACTTTTAATTAGTTATATATAAACTTTAAAATTAATTAAAATTAAAAAAATTTGTAACCACGCAAATTTTAACATGTGTCACAAGCTAATGGTTATATGAAAACCATCGTCTCCACTTTCCTTTGTCAAGGCGGGAAAACCAGCAGAGGATACACAGAGCTCTCCTCAACTCTCCTTTTTCTCAAATACCGCCCTTATCTTCATCTCCTCACAAAGGCTAGAAGATTTTTCCTCTTTCACAAAAGCTACTTTAGGTAGAGAGAACCCCCTTATCTCTCTTTAATTTGTGAGTTACATGTTTGAATTTGATGATTGAGATTTTGTTTTATTCTTGATTAGTTTTGCAAAATTCCTGATTGGTTATGGGTGATGGAATATTACACTTATGTTTCTCATATATCCTGTTTGAACCTTGAAATGTATTGTTATTACTACTCCCTGTTTAGTTGATACCAATATAGATTAATGGAACTTGGGTGGTTGAGCTCTGTATTTGTAGACTGAAGTAAGCAAGAGAGAAAACTTGAATATGTACAGGGGTGGGAGTCGCGGGTGTTACTGTTCTGACCTGAGTGTGTGTCGTAGGTGTTTTCCTTGGAAGGTTGTGGTTATATCTGAACAATGCAACCAGAATCTTATATTTTCTTTTAGTAGAAGTCTTGTTATTATTTCTAACTAACATCTGAAAGCTTAGTTAGTAGTATGACATAGTTACGTGATTCTTTTTGTGTAGCTGGGAGTGGGAATTAAATCTCTGTTTGTGAATGTAGGATATTTGATCATAATGAATGGAAACAAAAGGTAAAATTAGAAGGTTTTAAATTTTTGGGTACTGCACCATCCACCATGCAGTATTGGTGCAACAAACTATGTGCTCTTGAGAAGATAAACGCTGAGCTGCGGCGTGTGCACGAGCGTGAAGGCTAGCAGTGGGTTTAAATGAGTAAAATCTATAAAAAAGACATTGCCACTTGTGGGCTGCTGAGTCGAATAAGACTAGAATGGTTTAGTTAGGAAAAGATTTATCATAAAATATAACAACAATTGGAAATAAAGCCAGGAAATAAAATTCTTAAGAGTGCGTGATGGTGAGGAAGAATAAAAAAAACTAATGAAGGATATGTGTAACTTAATCTAATTCCTTACTCTTGTTAATTGATTTCGCTTGATGAGTATTTTATAATGATTTGTTTTGGATAGTACCATGAGGAGTAAAAGGATGTTATCTCCCAATCATTTCTTTAATGTTTTATTTCCTTAATGAAGGGTATCAAGGAATATAGTTTCAATATGCAAGAGTTGTTAACTTGGAAAAGACCTTTGAGTTCCTCATTTGCATAGCATAATACAGATGATCACTGGATAGTGATTGCTCTGTTTGTTTGAGACTCTAACACTACACTTTGTGATTTCAAATGATAAGAATCATAAATGCCTCACTCTTTCTTTTCTTTCTTGTATGATACATTAATATTACACACGAATAGCAAACGATGGTTGTGTATATGGACCTACATTTGGACCCTCTGGATCCGATGACTGCCATGAAGCTGAAGGCGAGGCCATAAAGAGTGATCCATCTAAAGGATCACGGTAACTAGTTGAATCATGCGTAGACTTTAAGAAGTAGACTGACCACTCTGATTATAGAGACCTTTTTCCCTTTTTGACTATATATATATACACGGGAAGGGTAGAATCAGATATTTTGTTTGTATATATTCAGAGTCAGTTAGTACGCATGTTTTTGGAAATATTTGTTATGGTGAAAGGTATTACACATGCTAGTACTTTTCTGATGTATGATATTGCCACATACCTACGGGGGTGCTGGCTATGATATGATCTCTCCGTTTATTACCTTGTTTTAATTTCATGAAATACATGTTTCAAAAAAAATACTCATTTATTTACCTTACAGATAAACAATAAGTATATTTATTAAATAAAATTTAAGGATTTAAAATAAATTTTGGGTATTACATTAGTTTTGGTGCACCATGACTTACTTATAAGCAGTGAGAGCCTATTATTGATATTTTAAGACGAGAGCCTAATATTAACATTTTAAGGTGAGTTTTTTTATTAATTTTTAAGGTGATAAATCTTTGACATGGGTGATAGAACATCTTCAGGTTAAGTATTTAATACAATTGTATGTCCAAGACTCGAGCTCAAATTTATTAGTTAAGTTAGAATAATCTTGTGTGGATTGATTTATATGCTTAATGGTTTATAACTATATTTTTAATTGAATATTATCGTGTGTCATTTGTTATATTGTTCAATATTTGCTCATTCACCGGTAACTATTCCATTTCAAATAACCAGGTCCATGTTGAATTAAGCACCTCTACTAGGAGTTTATAGTAGTTTTTTTTTGTGTGTGTGTGGCGCCATTTTTTTGCTCAAGGGTTCATAATGATATTGTGTTATTTTGTTCCTATGTCATTTTGGAATTGTGATTATAAAATTCTTTTAGTGGCTATGTTATATTACATTATAGATTTTTAGTAGCTTGATTAGAATTTGTTTGGCCCGTGTAATACTCTATTAGCTGAATTGACATTTTGTGTTCTTATATGTTTTCAAACTCTATAGGCAAGTTCACATTTTAGGGGAGAATCTGTCGAAATTTTTATAGAAACTCTTTTCATATATAGTTTTAATATACTAACATTACACTTACTTATTAGTATAAAGTTAGACATAGTTAAGGCTTATCATGTTAGTTAGGATAGTAGCTTGTGCACCAACACATACTAAATTGAGTCGTGACAAGTGGTATGATAGACATGGTATCTTTCTTTTCTATGATAAATGTTGCATATGCATATATCTCCCTCCATAAATTTGAAGCCATTTTTTTTTAAGTTTATGAATGTTTTTTGCTTTTATTATGTAAATGGGTAAGGTGTGAATCTCTCTTATTTATTGTTGTTTCATATTTAGGTGGTTTCTTTTAAGAGATCAAATTTAGATTATAGGAGTCAATTACAAATGAAACGTTATATATAGTCTTTAAAATAATAATAAAAATTAAAAATGAGTAAATGATATCAAATATTTGTTTAAAAAGAGAGAAAATGTAATTATCTCCATTCTCCAAAGGAAAACATAAGATTTGTCTAAAACAGAAAAAAAAATATTCTTATCATTACAATGTAGACTACAAAAGTGAAATATAATACTTCATTAAAAATAGAAAAAATAAATATTTAAATACTGTTATTTCCAGAAGACATTCTTTTAAATAAAAACAAGAGTAAATTATACTCTTTTCACCAAAGAATCGAATAATACATTGTTCTCCCATTTTATGTTAAAAATTACACTCTTCTTCCATGACAGATTCAAATACATGACACTTTATTTTTTTTCTCTCTCTACCTTTTCCATTAACTTTTGTTACTAAAAAAATCATACTAAATTATCCTTTTCATCACTGCCCCTCAAAGATGCAAATATTACATAGGGGCGTTGTTTCACAGACTCGTCTTGCATTCTAGGAAATATGAATATGAGAATGGTTATTCCCATGTTTGTTAGGAGGTCACCATAAAATATTATCCGATATTTCTTGGGTTTAAATATGTTTTTCTCCACCTCAGTTCTTTTTTAATTTTGATTCTTATAAGTTTTTTTTTTATTTTTAGTCTTAATAAATTTACATTTTTTAATTTTGATTTGTAAGATTTTTTATTCATTTTAAGTCCATGTAAGTGTTTATTTTTTTAATTTTGTTCCCTATAAATGTAAATTTATGGAAACTAAAACTGAAAAATTGAAATCTTAAAGGGTTAAAATTGAAAAGGTACAAATTTACGAGGACAAAAAAAGAATAAAAATCTTACAGGGACCAAAACTGAAAAAACATAAATTTACATCAACTAAAAATTAAAAAAAAAAATTACAGACACTAAAAACATATTTAAACTTTTTTTTTATTTTTAGGAAAGTTGGATTTTGATGTCTACACAACTTTAATTCTCAAAGCTAATGGCGTGAGAAAGTCATATTTCCATCGGAATATGAGAATTTATTTTCTAACTCCTCTATAACTTACATTTTTACTTTTATTTTCATTCATAAGTATAAAACTTTAAATTAGAAATGTTAAAATTTAACCAAAAGTATTTTTTATATATATTCATAAATAACATTTCTAACTATAATATTCCTAAAAATGTGATTCCGAATAATACAAAATGATTATGAGAAATAAACGTCCATTTGTCTTCTCTTATTGTGTTAAAATATATTTGATTTTTCTGTATCTGAAATACTTATCTTTGTTATCTTTTATTATGTTATCATTGTTTTTAATTTAGCAAATAATTGAAGTATTCATTTATAAGTGTTATAATTTAAAATCATGTCAATTATTTCATCATTCACTTTACCATTTGTCTCTTCTCTAAGTTTAACCGAATTACACTTTCCATAACTTTTGACTATTTGACTTGTGACTTTCTATTTTGAGAATGTGTAGTGTAGAAATTATTCATTTGTTTGCCAATGAGCATGAGACGGATATTTTGATTTGTATTTGTTTGCCCATACCTTTCATTTCTTTTTATTTGAGAAAATATGTGTAATTTGTTTTAACTTCAAAATTTAGTAAGTTGATTGTCCTAGGATATTTTTCATATTTTGGTACATTATTAGAAAGTTTACTGATTTGATGTGTGTTAGGTCCGGATGATCACTCATCCCATTCACCTTGAATTTTAATTTATAACAATAAGTATAAATTATTGATGTTCTAATGAGCTTTTGACAAGTGGATACGAATTAATAATATTCAGTATCATCCACAATCGAAGATAATATGCTTTGTTCTATCTAGCGTCCAATACGCTAAATTCATAGAGCATCCACCCTTACGCAAATCAGTATAACATATCGTCTTTGAGTTAACTTATGCATTCAGTCTCAAGAAACTCAAAAAGACTGAGAATGACAAAAAAAGAAAGTGCATGTGTTTTGTTTTATAATAAATTTTTGAATTAAATATGTTTAAGGTCCATGATAAATTATCGAATTTTTTTTAGGTCCCTGATAACTTTTTTCATTTTGAGTCCTTGTGATGGTGTTATCTTACAAACTGATTTTTCAAACATTATCAATGGTTGTGATGATGTCACTTAATTGATAATAAAGATTCAAAACAAAAGTTTTAATATATCTGAGAGTCAAATACCAAAAAAAAAAAATTATTAGGGACCCATAACAAAATTTGATCATTTATCAAGAATTTTAAACATATTTAAACTTAAACTTTTTAGTTAAAAAAGTTTTAATTACCATTCTAAGAATCGTGTCATGTTTTTAGAAAAGGAAGACCTAAAAGAAAAGTTAATTTACTATTTTTTTCCAAATTAACTGTAGAATAATTTGTGCCATACAATCACTACCAAAAAAAAATTATGCTAGCTACTGTATAATCCCTTTTCTTTTAAGTTTAATCAGATGACCAATGAAAACCTTCCTTCAGAATCATATGTATTTAAAAGGATTGGTAGTTATATTGTAAACTTTTAATATATTTCTCTTTATTAAAATTTATTAAAAATTCAAAAAAATCAGTGGAGTCTCATTAAATAGTGTCACTTGTTTTACCTTTCGTCCATAAAGTCATAGCAATGCAATCATACATATTACATATATGAAGTCTTTTTAATTATTTATTGACCAATTTAGATAAATAAAAAAATGGAAGAGAGCTTTTCAAAGTCCAAGTGCTTGTTATATTTGCCTTTGGGTAGCTGCAAGTCAAGCTTCAATTTGGAAAAAACAGTATGCAACCACGGCTTTTTTATGATGGCTCCAAACAAGTGGATTTCATCAACTAAATCTCTGCAACGCCCTCTAAGACTTGCGGACCAATGTTCTAGTGTTATTGTCACCATCTCCCATCTTCCTGAGAGTGCCAATATCCAAATTTATGTTCATGACATGGAAGGTGTCTCCTTAAAAAGTGAACAAGCAATATTGGTATGTCACTATTATTTAATTAGTTCTTTTAGCATTTTTTTTTATAAGTGATTGTGTTGATAATCTACAGGATAACTTAGAACAAGATGTGCCAAAGATTTGGCTTTGAAGAAATACATTTATGAATCGTTCGGAAAGAAATAGAATTAAGATAAAAGTTTTAAATTAGAGTCTTGAATTTCATATCAAATTTTGAAATTTTTCATTCATTTCTTTGCTACTTTCCACACATCCAAACACTACCTTACGGCGGTAGATATTAAACTTTGATGCACTCCAAGTGGGTTTTATCAGATAAAGCCCACCCAATCAAAGTATAGGCTATTGCTTCCTGCATTTCCTTTTTTTTTTCTCTTTCGAAATGGCCATTCGAGAGAAACATTACATTCTCAAATCCACTTTGGTTTCTGGAATTTCGAAAAGGCTGCAGGAAGTAACATGGAAGTGCAAGAAGCAATAGGACAAAAAATTATACTTTCTGTCCAAAACAGACCATGGTAGCCTTTTGATATCCTTGTTGTCAGAGAAAAAAGAGCATGGCGGCCTAATGCAAAAAGAATCTCATTCTGCCGTTTTGAACCTTTTTAGGCTCTTTTGCATTACAGCTTTTTGCTTTATTTGCTTCAATGCTCCCATAGATCTTGTTGCTACCCCCTGCAACGCCAATAAGTCCATAAAACTATATCAAAGTGGTGGATTTTGTTGGATAATGTGTGAATGTCATGAAGAAAAATATTGGCAATTGAACTCTTTTGATTCATCTTTAATAATCATTGTAACTAACCTCTTTTGTATTCACCTTTTATATTTAACTAATTCTTCACAAGGTTGGAACATAATTTTTTGTTCTAGCAAAAGTAATATTGTTAGTTTGTCCCCCACTTCTACACTTCTGTTATTTTTGAAGTCATCTTTATAAAAATTGTTACATTTATAAAATATCCAAAAGAAATAATAACATTAAAAAGATAATAAATATTACCTTTTTGAGAAATTGCACAATTATTTTAGTAGCTATTTTGTTTTATAGTACTGATTTGAAGAGAGGAATGTGGATATTTTATTTTGAGAATTTTGATTTGTCAGAAACAAGTTGCACGGATGCTAAGGATAAGTGACAAAGATGAAAAAGCAGTAAATGAGTTTCAAGGTCTTTATCCACAAGCAAAACAAGACGAGTTTGGTAGAATATTTCGCTCTCCCTCTCTTTTTGAGGATGTCGTCAAGTCTATACTCCTTTGCAAATGCACGTAAGTTGTGGTTACCAATGCAATTGCACTTGTTTTTTTTATTGTATTAATTTATTATTTACTTCATAAGTTTAAGTTTCACATTACTTATTTGACATTATACTCACTTTCAAAGTTTTTTTAAACTAACTTATTTTTAAGAACTTACAAATAACTTAGTGAAAACACTGGACTTAACACAATTATGAGATTAGGCTGACATTATTGCAGTGCGAATCCATCTATTTACTCCTCCTCCTCTTTTACTTTTATTTTAACTCGACAACTAATTTTAGGCTTTAACATTGAGGTGAATTTGCTTTAATTAGACTACCCTAAAGCAGAATGTAATTTGGAAGGTAAAGTAGAGAATGATATCTAAAAGAACAATGACAACCAATTATTAAGATTTTAACAACTTTGTGTTTTTGTTATAAAAATACATTTTTGAGTTGAGTGTTGGATGCCAGGAATGCAGTTCTAGTTATAATCATGTGTTGGATTTTTGTGCGAGGATGTAAATTGTTTTGTACAGGGGCATGAATGTATAACGGGAATCATTATTGTGTTTTAAACAGCTGCATGGAGTTAGTTGTGAGCGTTGGTGGCTATATTTTATAACTTGTTATTTTTATGGTTTAACCTGAAACAAATCTTGTTTTTAGGCAGGGTCTTTAATAAATATTTTCATTGCTTACAAAAAAAAATACATATTTTATTATTATCAAAAGTCATTACGTCACTGTTATTTTATAAAATACACCTAATACTTTACAAGAATCAAAATCACATTGTTTTGTGTTTAAATAAGAATTAACTTGGTGAGTTAGTAATTACAAAGTATGAAGTTCATCGTAAATTATGAAGTTGTGAACACTAGATACTGATCTTGAAATTTGATAAATTATATTTAATTTGTTGCTTAATATTGATTGAATCATACATTTTGTTGTTAATAGATGGGGCAAGACCCTGAACATGGTTAAATCTCTATGTGAGCTTCAATTACAACTTAGCAGTGGGCCTCGGTCAAACAGAAAAAAGCAATGTAAAACCAAAAGAAAACGAGGACAAAATAATGCAACTAGTAAAAAAAATCATGGAATAGGGAACTTTCCTAATTCAAAGGAACTTGTCAAATTCGGTGAAACTATTCTGCGAGAGCGCTGCAAAGTAGGATATAGAGCACAGTTCATAATCAAATTGGCTCAAAGTGTAGAGAAAGGGACCCTCGTACTAGAGAAACTTGAAATGGAATGCAATTTGTGGTCCTATAAAGTTGTGCATCGTAAATTGAGTGAGTTAAAAGGGTTTGGTCCATTTGTTGTTGCAACCATCCTAATGTGCATGGGGTGCTATGAGAAGGTTCCTGTAGATTCAGAAACAAAAAGACATCTAAATCAGGTTTGTTCCCTAGTCTTTGTGCACCATTTAATTGCTAAAATGAAATTCATTTGAGATATTTAAGAGTAATTTTGTGAATATTTATATTTATTTTTTTATGAGTAATGTAATTCACATTATATGAGAAGGTTCCTGTAGATTCAGAAACAAAAAGACATCTAAATCAGGTTTGTTCCCTAGTCTTTGTGCGCCATTTAATTGCTAAAATGAAATTCATTTGAGATATTTAAGAGTAATTTTGTGAATATTTATATATTTTTTTATGAGTAATGTAATTCACATTATGAACGAAAGATGTTGCTGACGACTCCTATTCTGTTAGGCACATGGAATCTCAAGTTGCAATAGTCTAGATGTTGAAGAATTTTACAAGACATATGCACCATTCCAGTGTATCGCATTTTGGTATTATAATAATAATAATAATTTATATTATTGTTTGGGATTGAATTTTGTATTTGCTAATTGAATGTATACGCATTGATTTTTGAACACCTCCTTTCTAGGTTTGAGCTTCTACAAAGTTACGAAAAAGATCATGGGAAGTTAAGTGAGTTAGACGAATCTGACTATCCAAAGATCACAGGCAGTCAGTTCTTACAAAATGAAGAAAATGCGCCCAAATCATGATATCTTTCATACTTTTTTTGATAAGCATGATATCTTTCATACTTAATCGTGATTTTGTTTAAATTTAGGCTTGAAGTAGAACATTACAACAAATTTTGAAATTGTGGCCTGATTTCACTACAGGTGTGACTAGCTGCACCACCAGCAAGGGACTAAAAATTTTGTAATGGCCTAATTAATTGTGGCTCTAATTGTGTCTGGTGTCTCTTAGGTTTTCTGATGCAAATCATACAACCAAACCCTTAGTCTTATCTTTTTCTCCTTGTTTCTACATTTATATCTTTTAGACATGTCTACTTCTCACAAACTCAGACACATGCTTCTACTTAAAATGGAGGGACATTATATATATGTACGTCAACTATGGGTATATATTTGAAATCAAAACTTTGGGTTGAAGTTTCAACCCATTATACATTATAATGTTTGTCAAATATGATTATATATTTCTCTTTGGAAAATTATATATAAAAATCAATTCCTAAATACACGGGATAAATGAAAATTAAAAAGAAATAGATTTTTCATTGTTCTGTTCATAACAAAACTAGTATTGAGAATGATGACAGAGAAAAAAGAGAAATTTTATTCAATTGAGAAACAATAAGCCCTTACAAAGGGTTTTATACACAGTATATGACAAAAAAGCAAAAAATAACAAAGTAATTGTAAGGCTTAGACTCTAATACTCCCCTTCAAGTTCTATGTTCTTGATGCCCAACTTGTACAATAGAGAATGGAATATTGGAGCCGTGACAGGTTTTGTTGGGATATCAATATACTAAATTCTCTTATGAAGGTAAGAGAAGAAGGAGTGAAGTTCAATTATTTTAGTCAACTTTTAGAATTAGATTTATTTTCATTTTTTATTATATTTTTGGGTCTATTTTTGGACTTGTAATGGGCTGTTACATTTTTATTGTTCTTTTTAAGTCTTTTAATTATTAGATTAGTTATTGGGCCTTGTGCCTCATTTAGGGTTATTAATAGGAGTTATAAATGGACTCCTTAAACAATTTGTTGGTAGTTTTTAGGAAATTTCAGATTAGACACATTTAAGAGGGTGTCTCTCTTGGTTCTTGTGTGAAACCTTAAGTTCTTATCAAAGAATTTTATTCTTTGTGACGAATCATCATCAACTTATCAATCTTTCAAGATTGTGGCGTTATTCTTTCCAACTCTTTTTCTAATTCCACTTTTTTCTTCTTTATTTTCCGCAATTTTAGAGAGTCTCAAATAGATTCCACAATTTGTTGATGTTAAAAATTGGGTCCACAAATCAGGGTTCCATCAATATGTTGGTGTTCTGACTTAACAAGAATTAATTGAATAACTGTAGTGTGAAATGGCAATAGATCTCAACATGTTTGAACCTTTCATGAAAAATAGGGTTGGATGCCAAATGTATAGCAGATTGGCTATCACGACACAAGACTTGGTTTGACTTTTGCTCTCTATTTATAAATTGTTTAGGCGATTGAAAATACATCATTATTAGCCTTGCTAGCTTTTAGGCACCTCTAGTCTTCTGCCTTTCCTTTCCTTTAGCTACAAACAAAACACCTTTTTTTAATTATTTAGAAAAAATATCTTGGCCCCCAAAATTTTATCAAACATGGTGTCAATTTATAAAAACACTAAACCTTTCTTCTCTCTACTAGTCCATCACCAACTTCTTCTCTGATGGCAAGATGACTATGTGCAGACCTAAAAATCGAAAACCCCCTCATAAGAAAAAAATTTGTTGCTTCTCTTTCTCGGCTAAAGCTAAAATGTTGTGAGAAAAAAAATTCTTTCTTTATCTTTCTTGGCTAAAGTGTTTTGAGGAGAAGAAAAGGGAAATCGAGAGAGGCTGAGGAGAACGGGTTTGGTTACACCTCTTCACTGTCTTTCCTTCTTTTTTGTCTCTCTCTGTATGTTTTTCATTTCGATTTTTTGTTTTAGGGTTTTGGTTCTCTTCACTATCTCTCTCTCTTTGTGTAGTTTTGGTTTTGATTTTGGGTTTAGGGTTTCAAACAAGAATAAAGGGGAAATTGACACAGACTAAGGATAAAGTGTAACATCCTAAAATTAACCAATAATTATTTAGATAAAAATTATATAACTATAGGATTATTTAATCTTTTTAGTAAAAGAAAATATTAGATATGTTAGTATAATAATTTATTAGATAATTGGTTTAAAGATAATAATAGAAAAAATAGAAAATGGTGGTTGTTTTATTTTTAAAATAATAATTAAAGATAATAGATCACTACTAGAAAAATAGTATTTTACAACGTCAAATCAACGATGGTTGCTTTGAAACTATCTTAAAATAAAATATGGTGGCTGTAACATCCTGGAAATTTCTATCCGGAATTTTTGGAAACGATGTATTTTGAATGATTATATATAAGTATTATTCAGTGTATATGCCTATATGTTCTTGGTAGAAGTAGGAATAGCGGGGGGCAAGATATGCGGGTTAGGCTAATTAAGGGAGAGAAATCCATAACTGGGAGGTTATGGGTTAATTCCTAATTAATTAGTTAAAAATCATCGTTTTGCGTGCGACTTAGAATTTAACGAAACCAACCTCTGAACCACGCTCGGGGTTTTATTCTGAGCGTTTTGATATACATATTGCTTGCTTTCGAAAACTGGCCCCGACGGACGCAGAGAAACGCGAGAAACTGGAACCAGAGAAATGGCACGCAAAACCGAGGCAGGATTTTAGCGTTTCAAAGGTCAGATTTTTCTCACTTTTGTGACTGAGTATGGGTCACAGTCAAAAAGAGAAAGTGGGCCCTTTTGCTCCAATCAAATAGGGACGTGTGGCAGAGCTTGAATAAAATAATAAGAAAAGAGGAAAAAGCCTTTTAAAAACCAAAAAGCAACTCTCTCTCTCTTCACTCAGCAGAAAACATTGCAGAAGCCTTCTCTCTCCCTCTCCCTCACGTTGCCTTTCTTCTCCCTCATTCTCCATTGAAGCTCCACACAAAGCTTCAACCTTTGGCCATCATTTCTGCCCCAAATCGTGAAAGGAGAGCATTTTTGGAGTCGTGAAGTGCGTGGCTACGAGTGGGACTTCGAAAATTCAGGTTTGGGTGGACTTCTTTCTCTCTTAAATTTCGTGGGTATGGGGTTTTGGGAGATATGATGGATGGTTATGTTAGTTTTCTGCTGTGTGATGATTATTTGTGAAGGCATTTACTGAGAACTTGTTGAAATTGCCATGTTTGGATGAGTTAAACATACCCATTTGGTTGTAGGGTTTTTGAGATGATGTTTGTGATGTTTATATGCTGAAATTGCTGATGGAAAACTGTTAGAGATGAAGGGTAGAACTAACCTAGGGTTAGAAAGTGAGAATGTGATGTTATGAGTGGAAAAAGAGCGAGACTTTGAGAGTGGGAAGGCTAAGTCTGAATTCTGTGGTAAATGGAGGTTAAAGTGAGTTAATACTAGCTTGAAATGTCATTTAGGACATGTGAGAAAGGTTAGGCTGAGCTAGAGAGAAAAACAAATGACCAAAGTGAACCAAGAGCCATTTCTAGGGCAAAATTGGGTGTTGAGGAGTCAAATTTTGATTCGGTGGAAATTTAGGTGTAAATCCAGTTTGAGCAAGTTTAGATTGATGTTATAGACTTGTGTGAGGTGAGAGTTTGCTCCAAATTTACCTCATTCTAAATTCCACCTTTCAAACCTAGAAAAACCATTGAATTGAGGGGTTTTGGACACCTAGATTTTGTGTTGCTGTGGTTTGAAGCTTGGCTTTGGTTTAGACATGTTTGATACATGATTTGGGACTTGTAGGATTTGATTTGGGCAAGATTGGATAAGAGGGAGGGTGATTTTCGAAATCTGCACTTATGCAGAATTTTTGCTGTGAAATTGTGCAGCAGAATTTTGCACAAGTGCAGAAAAATGCTTGTGTGTGGTTGGCTGTGGAAAGTCTAGTGCAGAATGCGTTCTGGATGTTTGCTAGTATATCCCAACGGTCAAAATGTAGGCTTATACACTATAGACTTCCAGTAAAATTTTGGAGTCGATCCAACGGTTAACGAATTGGATCGAAGGAATTGTTACTGTGGTCTTTACATGAGAAAAGCTGTGATTTTGGTTGATGTGTTGAGCAGAGTTTTCTGCCTTTGCTCTGTTTTGCTTGGCTGTGATAGCTTGTGCTGTTTGAATGTTGTTTTGCTTGGATGTTGTGGAAGCTTGAGAGGATTGATGGGGACCCGGTGTTGAGAGAAACGAGGATATGGGCTACGTGGGAGTACGTGAGCTCCGTTGGAGGTGGGCAACAGGGGATGGTGGGTTTATGCGCGCATTGTGGATGTGGAAAGCTTGTTGTGCACCATCGCCCGACCGCCACCTAGTACCACATGTGATGGGTACCCCATAATCCTACAAGCTTGAGATGAGGAAGTGTTGAAGGGTGAAACTTCCTGCTTTTATTGTTGACCACAGAGTGGTACCTGGAGATATGTCGCGGGGGTCAGGAGACCTTGGGGACGTCAGGTGGGGTGCTATTGCCCAAAACCAAGCTTGACCAATCCCGACCCAACCCGGGCATAGTCGGTCAGTGAGAACCTGTGATGTACCTAAGCAGGCGAGCTCCTGGCAGTCAACAGATAAAAGGAAAACAAGACCACAAAGCAAGGAGGCTTGTGGTGGCTGGCCAGCTGTGAATTTTGTGTAATATGTGGATTGTGGCCTCTGGTAATCGATTACCAAGGGTGGGTAATCGATTACAAGGCTTAAAATTGAGGACAGGAGGCTAAGATGGTCTCTGGTAATCGATTACCAAGGGGTGTAATCGATTACCAGGCTTGAAAACGAAGTCAGGAAACTTGGGGAGCCTCTGGTAATCGATTACCAGCCTGTGTAATCGATTACACAGAGGAATGGGTCACTGGTAATCGATTACCAGGCATGTGTAATCGATTACACAGTGTATTATTGCATATTTCATGCCCTGAGGCTGTGTAATTCAAGTTTAGCCTCTGGTAATCGATTACCAAGGTTGTGTAATCGATTACCAGAGATGGAAAGCCTTAAAATACCCCTTTTATTGCATGTAGTTTTTATGAGACGCATCGTGTGCAGCACAGTTAGATTCTTGTGAAAGAGTCTACCCCTTTCTCTTCTTTCTTGTAGATCGTGATGGCGGCGCAGCTAATCCGTGATCGAGTAGAGATGGAGTGCCTAGAGGGAGCTTGGGAGACCCTCGAAGGCAACACGAGGTGCCGATTTCGGGGCACCATTCGATTCACGGCTACTTCTTTGGTGCATCCAGATGAACCTACACGGACGCTTCAGCGCACTGTGGAGTGGATACTACCCACGCCTACACCATATCGTCTAGTGGAGCCCGTCCAAGTGATCGAGGTAACGTCATTCGAGGAAGACCCTGAGGAGGACCTGGAGGAGCTACCTCCTGAGCCTGCTGTGGATGCCCTTGACTTTCTAGAGGGTGATGAGGATCCACTTCTGGAGGTGGATTCTCCCGAGGAAGTCATGTCGGCATCTGAGGCAGACTCTACGGAGGATAACGGCCCGAGGGAGATGGCGATCAGCGGAGGCTCTTCATCCTAGTGGACAGCTTTTTGGATTAGTTTTGTATAATTTTTGAGGGTGGGTGTATCTAGGACTAACTGTTAGGTTTACTCTTTTGTTTTTGTATGGGTAGACCTGATGTATAGGCATTTGATGATTGTATACATGTGGCTGAAGCCACCACTATGGACACCTTTGCTCTGGATGACACTATATATTTTGTAAAACTCCCATATTTTGGACAGCTTTAAATGATGAATGCATTTATGATCGATCTTGTTCTTTGAAAAGAAAGCGTTAGTAACTTTATTTGTAAAAGAGTTTATCGACCGTATTTTATTCTTTTATTTTCACGTGACGACCTAAAGTAATGACTGGCACGTTCTTTCTTTTGAAAAAGCAAAATAGTTTAGAGATTATGAGCGGTAAGAAAGAAATGACTCCGAATAGAGTTGTGAACTGGCCATTCAGGACTTTATAGTGAGGATTTTCCTTCTAAACCTAGTTATAGTGAAAAGAGAAAGAAATGAAAAAGAAAAAGAAAAAAAAATTTACCATGGTTTTTGTTATTTAAATTATTACTATTAAACTAGTCATTAATTTAGGGACGCCACAGTGGCAAATTTGTAAATAAAAGGAAATGAACAACAACAATTTTATAAAAACTGTCTTTGAAAACAAGTATTCAAGGATGGTTTTGGAAAAATTGTCTTTGAAATCCCTCCCCATTTACGCTTATTTTCCCTTGCTCTTTCATTCTCTTGTGTGGCTCTCTTGCTCTCACACAATCACAATGACCAAAGAAGGTGTAGATCTGGCATCCAAAGTTGCAGATCCGCCATCCCTTCCCACCTCCTCGATTGTCGGTATTGTGAGCGTACTCTTCCTTCGGCTGGTTTCCCCTCAAAGGGTAGTTTCCCTCCACAAACGCTCCCATCTCTCAATGCATCCACACCCACGCTCGCCCCATATGCCTCCACCTCACCTCCCTCCTCACCCAAACTATTTTCGTTATCTTCAAAACGCACCAAAACTAGTCGGAGGTACTTGATTTTTTACTCTCTTCTATCGTCTCCAATGAAGTTGCAACACTTGTCTTTGCAAACCTCCCAAACGAAATTCATTTTCTCATCCACAACACGCTCTCCGTTTCTTTGTGCGTCATTTTTGTGTTGCCTCACGTCGTCACTGTCGTTGTCGTCCTGCCCTTATGTCCAGATTGTGGCGTTCGACGCCGTCATCGGCATGATCCTCTTGTTCTTCAGGCCCTCGATGTTCCACAAGCTCCTCTGCATGGTCATGGTCGGCATCTTCATGCTCCTGCATGTCTTCGAAGGAAGCTACTTCAGAAGCACGTTTGCAGAGTTGATAAGTTTGGTTTCTCACGAGCCGCGGCTTCTGAAACCCTACATCAAGGACATGGTTCTTGACATGCTTCAGATCAAGGTTGTCTATAAGTGGATAATATTCAGTTATTTCTACCTTTTCTTTATAATTTTGGATCAAAGAAATATGCTTTTTATTTACTTCCTAATTTTCTTGTTCTCAATCATTAAATGAAAAAATGTTATTTCTTGAAGTCATTTGATCAGGTTCTTCATATTTCTGGCATTGACCATATACACTGCCATAAATCTTAATTCACTACAACAGTTTCCTGACAAGAATCTTCATATTTGTGCATGAATCAGGTTATCCATTTTCCCGCTTAAACTTTGTCTTTGTGTTTGCTATGGTATTATGCTTATATCACTAAAAGAGCACAACATGGATTTTATACTGCAACTGTTACTTGATGGTTCGAGACTCAAGCAATCTCCAGAATCTTCCTTCACAAACTTGAGAAAGAAGAACAAGGAAGAAGAGAGAATTCGAGAAAGAAGAGAGGAAACTCAAGGAAGAAGAGGGAATTCTGATTTTTATTATTCAGATGCCTTTCCTCAATACATGGTTCAGCTTTTATAGACATGGCTAGCTCCTAACCGCCTAACTACCATAACCGCTTTTGCAACTAACTCATATACTACAATACAACTTGTATTATTCTATGTACATGAGCCTTAACCATCTTCTTCCTAATAGTGTGTGTAATCCTTCAAGTATGCTGGAGGAATACTCTTGCGCTTGGGTCGATCCTGATGCAATCCTACCCCGCAAGGGCATTGGATAGAAGACTCCAAGTAGATTGGGCTAGAGATCCAAGGGAAGGCCCTAGGGTTCTCATGAGCCTTAGGATAGATTTTGAGCCCATGGGCTAAGTATGAGCCCGCTTATCTTTGTAAATATTAGAATAGATTTTTTTTCCTTCGTTTAGGCCTTGTATTTTGGCCATTCTAGTAGTATAGGGTTTTAGCCTTGTATTTCGAGGCATTTTGAGTAGTCTTTGTAGTAGGGACTTTTTTTGTATTTTCATGTATTTTGTCATGGGGGTGAGCTTAGCTATTATAAGGGGGTGTGTAGCTAAGCTCTAGCTTCTCATCTCAAGGAGGTGAACTTAGCTATTAGAGAGGTGTGTGTAGCTAAGCTTTAGCTTCTTTAGGAATCTTCTTAAGGAAGCTTCTCAAGGAGGTGAGCTTAGTTATGAGAGGGGTATGTGTAGCTAAGCTCTAGCTTCTCAAGGAAGTTTTCTCAAAGAAGCTTCTCAAGGAAGTTTTCTCAAGAAAGCTTCTAAAGGAAGCTACCTAGTCTATAAATAGAAGCATGTGTAACACTTATTGTAACTTTGATGAATGAGAGTCTTGTGAGACACAACTCAAAGTTCAACTTCTCTCCCTTTTTCTTCCTTCAATTTCTTTCTCCCCCCTCTCTCTTTCTCTCCTTCTTTCTTTTCCTCCATTGAAGCATCCTCTCCAAGCTTCTTATCCAAGGCTCATATTGGTGGTGAAGCTCCTTCTTCCATGGCTTATTCCCTAATGGATGACGCCACCTCTTACCTCTTCTCCTTTGTCTTCCGCTGCATCTCCATGGTGGAAAATCACCATTAGAGGACCTCATTGAAGCTCAATGATCCAGCCTCCATAGAAGCCCCACAAGCAAGCTTCCATTAAGTGGTATCAGAGCACAAGAGCTTCAAGTAGGTGCTCCTTAAACCTCATTAATTTTTTGCTTTACCTTCTCTTCCATTGTTGTTTCTTCATTTTTCTCCATGTATCTCCTCACATGTCTTGTGATAAATTTTGTTAACATGATTCTTTAGAGTTTCCACCGATTAAACTTGCTATAGAAGCTAGATTTTATTTTCTATGGTTCAAATTTCTTGTTCTTGTTCTTGAACCATGAATTGTGTTGAGTTTAGGTTCCTTTGAGTTTTGTCTTGTTATTTTCTGTGGCTGAAACCTAAACTATAAAATTCTTAGAAAAATATTAAAGTAGAAGAAAACCTCAAAAATCTAAAGTGACTTGTTCACCTATTGTAATTTTGTCATAGAAGTCATGTCTAGTCATGAAACTTGTCACATAAGATTTCTTATGTTGTGCTGAATTTTATTTTCTTGTTTCTTTGTCTAACTCATTTGCTCATGAGTGTATGAAATTCTTTTAGCCTATTATTTTATTTGAGTCAAATCTTTCATGTTAATTAGTCCTTAACATGTTCATGCAAAATTCTTAGAGAGTCTTTGATTGTGAACCTTTTCTTGAACTTTTAGGTTTTCTTATGAATGTGTCTATTGTGAATTTGAGTTTTGGTGATTGAATTGCTGGCTGAAATGTTGATCCTAAGTGAATATTGAACTCCTAAAACTGTGGTAAACAATCCTAGTGAGTTCAACATACATAGGAAGGTTGAAAGTAAGCCAAAGGCAATGAATATACCATGCTTAAAAAACAAAATCGCTGGTGCTGGCAGCTTGGACATACAAACTTGTAAAAATTACTGAGAATTGGTTACTTCGAATTTTGAGCTGAAATTTTTACTGAATTTTCTAGACATCTGGAAAAAAATTAGAAAAAATAAAAAAGTGATTTGGATAAAAGGAAAAAATACGAAAAATCACACAAGTTGGCAGGAAAATCAGTATCCAGGAAAAAAAATGAAAGGGAAGTGTGCTTGTTGTTTTGGCTCAAAATTTATTCTATAATTGGTGCCTATGTTATACCAATCTTAGTTCCAAAATTTCAATTGAAAATTAGTGTGGAGACAAGTGTCAAAGCTAGAGGTTTTTTGAGTCTTTTTTTTTCCAGTTTTTTTACTCTACTCTAAAGCCATTCTAAGTTTCTCTTTGAGTCCTAGCTTGCTTCTATGTTCTTTTCATTGCTTTAATTGTTGAATAATCCTTGAAAATTTGTCTTGTTAAAACTCCATTGGTTTAGCTTTCATTTCATTTTTTTTTTTGGTCTTTGGTTATTGCTTGTCTCTTTGTTTCCTTGTTTGTGGGTTGCCATATAGGGAATTGGAAGGAGGATTGGTGCCATCCCTTGAAGAATTTGAGTCAAGAAAAAAGGGCCAACCACCTTAAGAGCTATTGGACTAAGAAGAATTCTAAATTGAGTGAATCACCAAAGAGAGAACAACCACCAAAATTGAGGACCGTTTTGTAATTTTGTAATTTGCAATTTACTTACCTTCATTGCTTTCGAGTTTTGTAACAAAAAGGCCTTTCATTGGAAGTGTGTTGGGAGCCTCCAATAGGTTACCAAACTTCCATTTGTGTGTAATAATTTTAGGCAATTTTTCCTTAGGATAGTGAGTGTTTTGTTGGGAACCTTGAATGTGGTCATCCAAACACTCTTAGGATTCGCCTAGTTTACATTTCTTGCCAAACCGCCTAGATAGCTTTCCTTTTACCAATTAGTTGTTTACCTTATCTTTCACACCTCTTTTAGTGTTTATTTTGGCTAGTTTCAACCATAGTTTCTTTTACCTTTTGTTTTCAAACCTCCAACAAGAAAGAACCACAACTTAGGAACCAACATGAGTCATCATTCATCTAGTGTTAATGGCGAGGGTACTAGTCATAAAGACCCTTTATCTAGAATCCTAGATGAGTTGAGTTCCCTCAAGTTATGGAAAGAAAAACAAGAGAGAAAAGAAAAAGGAAAAAAAAAGAGTGGAAGAAATAAGTCAAGATGAAAGAAAGAAAATAAGAGAGGAAGAAAGAAGAAAAATAATGAAAGAAATGAAAAGAGAAAAACATGCCTCCTATAGTAGTCATAACTCTTGCAAGAGCCTAAGTGAAGAACTTCGTGACTATTACGAAGGAAGGCATAGGTCACATCTTAGACCTCACTCCCATAGAAGAGAAAAGGAAAGAAAGCCTCAAGAGGCTAACATTAACCTCTCATACTTCCATGGGAAGGACAATGTAGAGGCTAACTTAGATTGGGAAATAAGGGTAGAGTAACAACTTAAAAAGAAGTCTTCTTCAAAATCTTATGGCTCTCACTCTTATCCAAAGAAAGACCAAGGTCAAGGCATCTTAGGGGTGACACCTTCTAAGCCCAAAGATGATAAGGGGAAGACAATAGAAAAGCAAGCCCCTAAGGCTAGTATACAAGAGAAAACTAGCTCTATAAAGTGCTTTAAATGTCTTGGAAGAGGACACATTACTTCTCAATGCCCCACCACAAAAACCATGATTATGAGGGGCCAAGACATTTATAGTAGCCAAGATGAGCCTACTATTTCACCTTCCTCTAGTGAAAGTGAAGAAGCAAAAGGGGAAGAATCTAGTGAAGAAATCTACCCCCAAGAAGATGGACAACCATTAGTGGTTAAAGAGAAGTGTAAAGAGATAAGTGTCTCCTCCAAGAGGTTAGCTAAGAAGGAAACTCATTTTACAATAAAGACAAACATTAAAAAAACTTTCCCTCTTAAACAACCTCCACATTTTCTCTTTTGTAAAAAGACACTTGCTAGCATTGCCACACCTCTTGGGCTTGAGTTTATTCCTCAAGTAAAGAAGTTGTTGGATGAGGGTTTGGTTTGCAAGAGCTTAAATCCTTGTGCTTTGTTGGTGCCCAAAATAGGTATTATTTGGCACCAAGTCCCTAAAATAGGTGGTATGATGAATGTTTTGAGTGGTGCAACCCTTTTTTGTAAAATCACTTGTACACCTAACATCTTCATAGTGTGTGTACATAGGGACCCATTAAGTAGGTTTGCTCTTATTTTTAGTTTCAATGCAAACTTAGGTACTCATATGGGACACCTTAGGTTTGTCATACTTTTTGGTAGGAATAATCAATATGAAAATACAGAAAAAGGTATGTTTTATTGCATTACTTTTCTTAATTTTTCAAATAGTGATCAAGGGGTTCCCATGAACCCTAAGAGAATAAAGGTCATTCCTGAGTGGCCCACTCCACGAAGTATAAGAAAAATTTGGGGCTTCCATGACTTAACAAACTTTTACAAAAGGTTTGTCCCATATTTTTCTATACTTGTAGCACCACTCATTGAGTTGGTGAGAAACCATGTTCCTTCATGGGAAGATGCCCAGGAAATGGGTTTTCAAACCTTACCTTACTTCAACATACCAAACACCACTAATACATATGTTTTTGTTCTTTTTACAGGTGTTGAAGGAAGGAGCCCAGAGTATGAAGAACCTCGGGATTTGAGGTCAAATCCTTTCCAAGGTGGAGGGAATGATGCAATCCTACCCCACAAGAGCATTGGATAGAAGACTCCAAGTAGATTGGGCCAGAGATCCAAGGGAAGGCCCTAGGGTTCTCATGAGCCTTAGGATAGATTTTGAGCCCATGGGCTAAGTATGAGCCCGCTTATCTTTGTAAATATTAGAATAGGTTTTTTTTCCTTCGTTTAGGCCTTGTATTTTGGCCATTCTAGTTGTATAGGGTTTTAGCCTTGTATTTCGAGGCATTTTGAGTAGTCTTTGTAGTAGGGACTTTTTTTGTATTTTCATGTATTTTGTCATGGGGGTGAGCTTAGCTATTATAAGGGGGTGTGTAGCTAAGCTCTAGCTTCTCATCTCAAGGAGGTGAACTTAGCTATTAGAGAGGTGTGTGTAGCTAAGCTTTAGCTTCTTTAGGAATCTTCTTAAGGAAGCTTCTCAAGTAGGTGAGCTTAGTTATGAGAGGGGTATGTGTAGCTAAGCTCTAGCTTCTCAAGGAAGTTTTCTCAAAGAAGCTTCTTAAGGAAGTTTTCTCAAGAAAGCTTCTAAAGGAAGCTACCTAGTCTATAAATAGAAGCATGTGTAACACTTATTGTAACTTTGATGAATGAGAGTCTTGTGAGACACAACTCAAAGTTCCAACTTCTCTTCCTTTTTCTTCCTTCAATTTCGTGCCCCCCCCCCCTCTCTCTTTCTCTCCCTCTTTCTTTTCCTCCATTGAAGCATCCTCTCCAAGCTTCTTATCCAAGGCTCATCTTGTTCGTGAAGCTCCTTCTTCCATGGCTTATTCCCTAATGGATGGCGCCACCTCTTACCTCTTCTCCTTTGTCTTCCGCTGCATCTCCATGGTGGAAAATCACCATTAGAGGACCTCATTGAAGCTCAAAGATCCAGCCTCCATAGAAGCCCCACAAGCAAGCTTCCATCAGATCCCTTCTATACTCCTCCCCTTGAGCCCCTTGAACGCCTTGGTCGCTTTTATACGTAACATTCCCCTCCTCTTAGAATACCGCCTTTTCCTCAAGGTGGTAGGTGTCTTTAAGAACTGACCAATCTTCCCAAGAGGCTTCCTCCAATGGTTCATTCTGCCATTGAACCATAACCATGCTCTTAGACCCTTCATTTGACGGAACAATTTTAGAAGCGACTACCACTAATGGTTTGGCCGCCGTAGCACTCGTGTCTTCCAATGGAGGTAAGTCCATGCCGGCCAACTGCTCTCCTTTATCGACCAACTTCTTGAGAATAGAAACATGGAATACCGGGTGAATTTTTGCATCATCTGGAAGCTTCAATCGATATGCAACCTTGCCCAGCTTCTCCGTTATTTCAAACGGCCCAAAGTATCGCTTCCCCAGCTTTGAATATGGTTCCTCAGTGGCCGACGTCTGCCTGTATGGTCAGAGCTTGACCCACACCTTCTCCCCCACCTGATAATCTGCTTCTCTTCGATGTTTATCAGCCTATACCTTCATCATGTCTTGTGCTTTAAGTAGCTTCCGGCATAATAGCTCAAAAACTTCTTCCCTCTGGCTGAGCAGGTCATCAATGGCTTCTAGCTTAGAAGACCCCGTGAGATATTGAGGAATGGAGGGTGGTTTCCTTCCAAATGTCACTTCGAATGGTGTCACTCTTGTGGCGGAATGATAGGATGTATTGTAAGACCATTCAGCCCACATCAAGTACCTTCCCCACGTTGATGGCTTCTCGTGGACAAAAGCTCGAAGGTATTGCTCGATCACGCGATTCGCCACCTCTGTTTGCCCGTCGGTCTGAGGATGATAGGAAGAACTGAATCGCAACTTGGTGCCACTAAGGGAGAAGAGCTCCCTCCAAAAGTTGCTGATGAACAGTGGGTCTCTGCCAGAGACGATGCTGCGAGGCTTACCGTGGAGGCGACCAACCATTTCCATGAACAACAAAGCTACTGAATGAGCAGTATGCTTAGTAGGCAGCATTCCTAAGTGAAGACCTTTGGAAAATCGATCTACCACTACAAAGATGCATGTATGACCTTTGTAAGCTGGTAGTCCCACGATAAAATCCATTGATAAGTCCTCCCAAGGTCTTGTCGGAACTAGTAAAGGGCAAAGCAAGCCCGCTATTTTCCGATTATCATATTTAGTTGCCTGACAAGTCGTGCATCCTTCCACAAATGCTCGTGTCTTCTCGAATAGACTTCCACATAAAATTCTCTTGAAGTCTTTGGAGAGTTTTTTGAACTCCGAGATGACCTCCTGTTGGTGTTTGATGAAATTCTGCTAATAATAACTTGATGAAGGAGCAATCGGAAGGCAGCCATATCCGACCTTTGCAAAGGATGAGATTCTTTGCAATGGTGTACTGTGATGTTTCAGGAAGATCATTCTGGATTTTGTCTTGTAATTCTTGGTATTCGATGGAACTTGCCAACTCTTTTCGTAAATCATCTAGGAAGGCCAATTGAGGCATCAATATGAGAAAAAAATTTAGCTGGTTCTTCCTCATTAACACGCGATAATGCATCTACAATGACATTATTTCTTCCTGCTCAATACTGGATGGTATAATCAAAGCCCAACAATTGCACCAAGTATCTATGTTGTTCTGGAGTTTCAACCGCCTGAGTCATCAATTCGCGGAAGCTTTTGTGATCAGTGAGGATGAAGAAGTGGTGGCCCAACAGGTAGTGGCGCCACTTCTTAACGGCGGCGGTGATGGCAGCAAGCTCTCTCACATAAGTCGAAGCACCCATCAACTTTGGACAAAATTGCTTACTGAAGAAAGCAATTGGATAACCAGCTTGTGTTAATACTGCCCCCATTCCAGAACCTGAAGCATTTGTCTCCACTACAAAGGGAATGCTAAAATCGGGTAGGGCAAGTACCAGAGCTGTGGAGATGGTTGTCTTTAATTGTTGGAAGGCCGCCATGGCTGCAAGTGTCCATAGAAAGGGAATTGGACCAAGTAGCTGTGTTAATGGGGCAGCCATTCAAGCGTAGCCTTTGATGAATCGCCAGTAAAACCCAGCCAATCCTAAGAACCCCCGCAAGGCTCTAATCGACTTTGGTGGTGGCAACTGCAAAATTGCATCAACCTTTTCCAGCACTGGTTTGACTCCTTCACCTGAAACAATGTGTCCCAAGTATTCTAGCTGTTGTTGTGCTAGAGAACACTTAGAAAGCTTCAAGGAAAATTGCCCTAGCAGTAGCAATTGGAAGGCGCTTTCTAAATGGAGAAGGTGATCTTCCCAAGTTCTACTGTAAATCAAAACATCGTCGAAGAAGACGATGATATATTTGCGCAAATGTGGTCTAAATAGCTCATTCATAGTTGCTTGGAAGGTTGATGGTGCATTGCATAGTCCAAAAGGCATGACACGAAATTCGTAATGACCTTGATGTGTTCTGAAATCAGTCTTATGAATGTCTTCTTCCTTCATCAAAATTTGGTGGTATCCCTGCATAAGATCGAGCTTCGAAAACCAGCGAGCTCCACCTAATTCATCCACAATAGAGATTGGAAATCGATCACGTATCATAATTGATCGAGGCCGTACCCGAATCAAATAAACATTAAAATGTAGTAACTAGGAAGTGATCCTAGGTCGTTTCCCAACGAGCAGTGACAAGCCAAATGTTCATAATATACTTGCAGTAACAGTAACAGTAACGATGGGGGGGGGGGTTGTTTGCTTTTGTAAATTAAACAGCGAATATATGTGAATTAGAAAATATCAGAATTAAAACACGTTGCTTCCCCTTGATTCACAAGCAAGTCTCTTATCCTAGGTTACGAGAGTTTATCCTTTATCAGTTTAACCACTTAATCCAACCCTAAATTAAATTACTAAGCGAAATTCAACATAAGGCATTCATTATGTGATTAAGCATCACATACACCAATTACTCATAAACGATCATTAAGCATGAACGTAAATTAAGCGCAGAGACAATTAATCAAGCACTAAGCATGCATGAATTAAAAGCAACAAATTCAAAGTAATTAGTGAAGAGGAAAAACTAAACAGAATTTAACAGTAATAATAGAACCTCAAAGAGAACTGTGCTTGATCCTCAAGGGAAAACAACGCTGCGGACTTAGCCTTCCATTAATCAAATAGAGAATGAAATTTTATTGATAAAACTAAAAGTCTGAACTGGAATTGAAAAAAAAACGAAAATAAAAGAGAAAGAGAAGAGAGACTAAAACTAAAAACGAAAAATAGAAGAGAGAGAGGAGAGAGAGAGAGTCTCCCGCGAGGGAGAGAGGGGGCTCCTAAACTAGAACCTTGGTGCTGTTATATAGTTTTTTTCAGCCCCAAAGCTTACAAATATGTTTTAAATCCAAGCCCATAAGTAAAATCAAATCAAATCTAGATAAGATAAGATAAGATAAGATCTAGATGAAATAATATCTAGATGAGATCAAATCTAAATAATATCTAGATAAGATAAGATCTAATTTTATAGAATAAATTAGTCTGCCCTCTTCAAGTCCAAGCCCAATTCTAGATTCAAGCCCAATGCTAGATTCAAGCCCAATGCTTCATTAATTCCTGAAATTAGATTAAAAACATCAAATTAGCTGAATGGGCCCAAATAATAAAACTGCCTAATTAATTGACAATTAAGACCAATCAATAATTGAAATGGTGCAAAAAGGGTTTAGAAAATAGAAGAAAATGATGGCACATCAATAATAGCGTTGAGTGCTCGATAATCAACACAAAACGTCACGATCCATCCTTCTTTTTAACTAAAAGCACCGGCGATGAAAATGGACTGGAACTCTGCCGGATAAATCCTTTGTTCATCATGGCTGCCACCTGTTCCTCAATCTCATGCTTTTGAAAATGAGGATAACGATAAGGTCTCATATTTACTGGTGCAGTGTTTGGTAAGAGATTGATACTATGATTGATAGCTCTAGATGGAGGTAAACCTCAAAGAGGTTGAAAGAGAGAAGCATACTTGGCCATGAGTGCTGCTATCTCCGGTGAGGGGCAATATGGTGAATCAGTGGCCTGTACTGCTTCCAATCAAATGTGAAAGAAAGTGCTAGCAGAGTGTGTATGAAGCAAATGACACAATTGAGAGGAAGACATGGCGTCGATGCTTATGTTGCGATCACCATGGAGTTCGACTACTTGACCGGAAAGTATGAACTTCATAGTTAATGTGTTATAATCAGTCAGAACCGGGCCTAGCGTCTTTAACCACTGTACTCCGAGCACCACATCAGCTCCACAATTTGGTAATATGTGGAATTCGATAGAGAAGGTATGGTTTTGGATGTGAACTTTAATTTCTTGGCACACTTGGTGACAACACAGTTCATCACCATTTCCTACTGCGACTCGTAATGGAGGCGTCTCTTGAACCTCCAATCCCATCAACAACACAATTCTATGATGCAAAAAATTGTGAGTACTACCACCATCAATCAAGATACTAACCAGTTGATCATTTTTGCTGCCTTTTAATCTGAGTGTTTCCGGTGCGACATGACCGGAAAGAGCATGTAAGCTCAGTTGTGCCGGTGACGAATCTGAAAATTGTTCTGGATCACCCATAATCGTTAATTTCGGTGACTGTTGTGATTGAACCTCCTCATCATCAGCGATCAACAAAAACATAGTAGAAGAACACTTGTGGCCTCTCGAAAATTTCCCGTCACAATGAAAACACAGTCCCTTTTCGCGCCTAAAAGCTAACTACTCTGGTGTCAATCTTTTGAAAGGGATCGGGGCGGTTGTCGGTCGCACTGGAGTTGGAAGCAATGAAGGTGATGGAGCTGTTGGGACAATTGCTGAACGTGAGTTGTTCAGGCTTGGCACAGTTGTGGGAGAATGAAACGTCGAAATTCTCCTGGTGTCGTCGTTCTTCTCCTCCTGCAAACGAGCATATGCTACTACCTGAGCCAAGGACACAGGTTGGAGAACCTGAACCTCTCATCGAATCGTCGGCTTCAACCCGGAGATGAAGCAGCTCAAGGCAAATGGCACCGGTAATCCAATTATTCGATTAGCTAAGGCTTCAAACTCAGCTAAATAGACACTCACCATGGATCGTTGCTGCAAGTTGCACAACAAATCTGTGGCATCTTCATATGGAGTTGCTACAAATCGCGAATGCAAAGCATGAAGAAAAGTTTGCCACGACGATAACAGGGAGTTGCGATGCATCCACTGGTACCACGCCAATTCTTGACCTTCCATGTAAAAGGAAGCTATGGTGAGGCGTTCATGTTCTGGTGTCATGTGATACTCGAAGAACTGAGTGATCTTAAAGATCCATCCCGTCGCATCGGAGCCATCAAAGCGCGGCACATCCAGTTTCATTCGATAAAATGCCGATTGTGTCGCCGGAATCGAGCTTGCAACTGTCGCCTGAAGTGGATTTGGAACCTGAAAATTCGTTTCCAGATTTGCAATGCGTGTGATGAGGTCCTCCATTTTTGTGTTGAGCGAAGCTTGCGATGCAATCAAGGAGTTGTGCGAAGTCGGGAGCTTAGCGATGGCGTCCTCCATGCGTTCCAATGTGGATGACTTCGATCGTGTACCGTCTGCCATGGCCAATCAATGAAAGCACCAATGTTACTTGATGGTTCAAGACTCAAGCAATCTCCAGAATCTTCCTTCACAAACTTGAGAAAGAAGAACAAGGAAGAATAGAGAATTCAAGAAAGAAGAGAGGAAACTCGAGGAAGAAGAGGGAATTCTGATTTTTATTATTCAGATGCCTTTCCTCAATACATGGTTCAACTTTTATAGACATGACTAGCTCCTAACCGCCTAACTACCATAAACGCTTTTGCAACTAACTCATATACTACGATACAACTTGTATTATTCTACGTACATGAGCCCTAACCATCTTCTTCCTAATAGCGTATGTAATCCTTCAAGTATGCTAGAGGAATACTCTTGCGCTTGGGTCGATCCCTTCTATGCTCCTCCTCTTGAGCCCCTTGAACGCCTTGGTCGCTTTTATACGTAACAACAACTTTCTTTTGCCTATAGGTATGAGATATACCAGTCTGTGAAAATGAAGTTATATCGTTGCTTTATGCTTGAATAAAATGGTACCATGTTATGTTACATGTCCATTATTGTCAAGAAAGGTTGGTGTAATCTTATAAAGATGGCTTATAAAAAAAGAAATCCTTCTTTCTTAAACATGCTTGCTGTGGTGCATGACATGAAGTCACTAATATTGGTTGTTAACTATTCCATTTCACTAAATCCCCCCAAAAAATAAATGAAAAAATAAAATGAAATAAACAAAATGAACAGGAGATTGAGATTGTGGCATCTGGACTACTGACTAATCGGGTGTGGATGTTATTCCAAAAGATCCATCTGCTTTTATCTAATTCTAAGAGGCATAATAAATGGAACACATACAATTCTTTCTCTTTCCCCTTGTTATTTTTTATATTCAATGGCTTATAGGATAGTAAAGAAGTATTTTCTAACTCTTCTTTCTTTTGGAGTGTTAGACTTGTTCATCAGATGTTATACCTCATCGCTGCGACATTTCCTCCAACATTAAGCAGGGAATTTTGTCCGTATAAACCTGATCCAGGTCCACCGCTGCATATTTGTTCTCTTTGGGAAACCCACAAATTAGGTAACACTAATTTGTCTTGACTTGTGGGTCATTAGATATGCAGCTAGTTTGGATACTTGTCATTTTTATTGTTTATTATTTTGGTTGATTGGATCACTTGAGACTATATTTGGATTAAAAAAATGGTCTTATATGCTTATTGAAGTAGAGTTCATTTAAATTAGCTCTATTGTTATAAATGTATAAGAACTGGAACCATAACAGTTAGCTAGATAGTATTATTTGTTATAGCTCTACTGCTGATGAGATCAGCATGACAATGTGATATTAATAGCATACGCTCGTGTACACAGATCTATATATGAAATTGTGAATTCCTAAGAAAAACATGGCAATTTGGAAAATGCAGGTAACATAGGCATTCAAGAGGCTTGGACTATCCCTTTCTTTCCACTCTCATCTTCTTGCCTTCTTTCTTTCTCTACTTCCCTTTTTTTCTCCCTTAAGTAATTGAATTTTCTGAGATGTTATAGAGGAGTAGAAAATTAAATGAAAAAAAACTTCTTTTTGAGATGTTCAAATCATACCAAACATGGCTTGTTAGCAGTTTTATCTGAGATGTGTTTAGTTTCATGTAGGCATGAGATTATTCATTTATAAATCTGATGTGTTGATCAACAATAATAAATGTAGTGAATGTATATCCAAATACATTAATTTCTTGAAGTACTTGTAGTTATGTGAAATTTGAATACACCTACACCATCATATCTTGTTAAGCCTAATGGTTTTCTATTTTTAAATTTTGAATTTTGTGTTGCATCTACCGTTTATTCTTTTACACACTTTGACTTTTGTTACTAACTTAGTAATTTGAGAGGTTTAGTTTGAAGTGTTATGTTCAAACTTTGCTTTAGATGGTTGCCCATTAATTATGGCACATTGCTTAAAATTTTCCTTTTTCACACACACACACACAAAAGCTACAAGTGTTTTCATACTTCCACATGTATACATGTGTTTTCAATCTTTGAAGAGTTAGGCATATCAGTTTATGTTGTAGCTACAAGTGAAGTCAATGTTTTCCTTGACACTGTATCCATCAAAGCTATGGAGCAAAGAGCTAATTCAATAGGCAAGTGTAAGCATTTATATTCATTTGATTAGTTTGTTAATGAGTGATAATATTTTTGTGGTGTTTTAACTTCCTTTCTTCTAGTGCCAATGATGGTTATGTTAGTTGACCTCCATCTGGTTAGATATCACCTAGTTTCATACTTAAAAATAAACAAATGCTTGCTCAATGAATTTTTAAGTTAGAATGTGCTAATTGGTTGTCATCCTCTATCTTTGAGCAGGAACTTGACCATGTTGTAGAACTCGAGAAAATCACTCTGGTGAATATCCTACATAATGGATCCATCATCTCTCTCATTGGAAATGTTCAGAGATCATCACTAATATTGGAGAAGGTTTTGTATTATGCTCCCTTTATTTAAATTAGTTCATATCCTAAGTTTGAGAGATCATCAATTTTTAATTATATTTAAATATCTTTTTAATTTAATTTGTATATATTTATAACTTTTTAATTATATTTAAATAAAGATAAAATCATTTTAGGTTTATATTTTACTTTTAATATATTATAAATAGTGGTTTTTTTTCCAAATAGAAATATTTTTTTTAAATAATTAATTTATAAATAATAAACTTCACTTTCTAAGATGGTTTTCCTTAATTTTTTTTTATTTTTTTAAAAAGAAGACATTTTAAGATGATTTTTAGAGAACCGCCTTAGAAATTGGACCTTCTAAGATAGTTTGAGAACCTTTGTGGAAAGTCAACTTCATGGAAAGTCTTGACTTTCCACAACGGCAACTTCAAAGATGGTTGAAAACTGTCGTAAAAAATCCTCAGAACCGTCGTGGAAAGTGATTTTTTTAGTAGTGGATAAAGAAAGATAGGTTAAACAAATTTTAATTTGTAGACAATTTCTTATATAAGGATAGACAATTTCTTTTATTAGAATCTTACACATAAACAATCTTTTTTGGCATTAGTGGGTTGCGACTGAAAAGAAGGAAGAAAGCGAGAAAACTTTATTGACACAATTGGTAGAGGAGATGAAGAATAATGAAGAACATGAATTACTTGCTTCGAGAGATGAGTAAAATAATTTTTTCTAAAACTTTCATGGTATAATTCTTTAAAAGAAAGTGTTTTGTATTCTTGATATATAGAATTTAGGCCAACAAACTTTTAATTTGTAGAATTCTTTGAGAATTCAATACACATGATTTTCAATGATTAAATTATTTTCATTCAACAACGGTGGTTGTGATGATAATTATTTTTTGGCATTATAACTATTTTTTTGATTTATTTACTGCATCTTATTTGTGTTCTGAATTGATAATCAGGAAGAGAAATATGAATTATAAGTGTTTTTACTTATTTAGGATGATAAAAGGAAATTCACATGGCACAAATTCCATTAAAATTGCTAAAGGAGTTTTCAATAGTAAACTTACATGAATTGAAGTATATCTTTTAAATCATGTGTTGTCCTAGGTAAAAACATAAAATTGGTTGCAGTTGGTATAATATTATGATATGCAAGTTAAAGTGTAGGACAATAGTAGTAAGGGAGCATATACACGTAAACATTGATTTAAATTGATTTTACCTTCTCATATTTCTTCTTGTCTTGCATTTGAATGATTGAATATGTTTTTATATGTACGTATAATATATATATATATATACACACACACACACACATCTATAAGATACCTCTATCTGGAATGGGAAAGAGATTCTGGATACCTCCATTTATAATGGGAAAGACAATGGGACGTCATTGCATCTATATGATTTCATAAACACTTTGAAGAATTTAAGATCCACACTAGTTCTGAGAACCAAAGAATTGAGCCTAGTGATTCCTAGAATTATTGTGTTGTGTCTGTGATGTTATTTGAATACATTAAGATGTTGATGTTTACTTAAATATTTTTTTATTGAGTATGTTATGAGAATAAAGTATGACTGTTTTCAATTTGATTTTTATTGGAGTTTGTGTGTGTATAATTATAATATTTTATTTTAAATTCATTGCGGATACCATGGTTGATTTTTTAGATTATCGCTCCAGTTGAGAACAACACTACTTGCAAAGTCCTTTTTAGAACTTGTTTTATTCACTGGGAGTATCATCTCATTATAAGTATTGTTTTTAGAGCACGAGGAAGAAGTTGTTGAGTTTGAGGAGACTTGAAGACATAATTTTCTTAGTTACATTTATTTTATCTTGGTTAATACTTCAAAATAAGATGTCTGATGTGGCTACTTTCGTTATATTTTTAGCACTCATTTGTTTAGATACCCATACTTTGAGGATATTGTTTTCTTTTTGTAAAGACTCATTTATTTGACTTATTTTATTATACATATTTATTATGGGTTATTATTTTAACGGAGGGTGTTACATTTTTGAGTATATTCTTTTTCTTTTCTGTCTCTCTCTTTGTATCATTTTGGTTTTGATTTTGGGTTTAGGGTTTCGGACAAGAAGAAAGGGGAAATTGACAAAGACTGAGGAGAAAGGGTTAGACCTGTTCACTTTGTCTTCCCCACTCTCATTATTGCTATTTGGAAATCATCTCCGTTTGATTTTCCTACAATTTTCTTTATGGGTTTACGGTTTCATACAAGTTTTGGTTCTTGTATTATTTAATGGTTTTTGCCCCTAAAATCTAAATGTTTGAATGTGCTTATCTGTGTTCTGTTGCAAGATTCTCAAATCAGTTTGTAGGTAAGGTCTTTTTTATGTTGTTTTGTTTATATTCTTCTTAGAGATTTTGAGGGTTAGGGTCATATGGTGTAGCTGCATGTGTTTCTTACTCTGTGAAATTGAAATTCATATTGCAATAAGGATTAGCTATGTTTTATTCAATTTTGGTATTGGCTATGGATGCTTCTGTCAAATTGAAATTGGTATTGTATATGGTTTTTCTTTTTCTACTTTGGTGGAATAAGTCACCATGTTTAGGTGACTTGAAATCTCTTTTATCCTCACTTATAGCTTTGTGTTTAGGTGTTGTGTTTTTGTTAACTTCTTCAAGCATATATGCTATGTTTTATTCAATGTCAGTAATGGCTATGGTTGCTTCTATCAAACTGAAATTGGTACTCCACTTTAAGGTTTTTCTTTGTTTGATTTGGTAGAATAAGTTAACTTATAGGTGACTTGAAATTTTTGTTGATTAAAAAATAAAATTGAGGTTAAAGCATAGTGCAATAGAAAATTTTAAGTTCTCAAAGCTTATCTCTACATGGAGTACAATTTTATGTATTTGTTAAATAGCTTAAAGTGGTTGGGGTTAAACTACTTTATTAATTCCCTGTCACAAAATATGATTCTAAAAATTTATTACAAATTGGGTAAGGGAACAATGTTTGAACTATATAAAGCATGATCTACTACCTTTTCACTTTGACATATATGAAGTTTCTTTCTCATTGTGTTTTGATTGAACAAACTTCCTGAGTATTATTTAATCATGACCTTCTTCAATATTATTTGGCATCCTACAAACTAAAAAGCATGATCTGTCCACTAGCTCTTGATGCCACATCTTTCTTGCCTAATTCAACTTTCTTTGTTGGTGTAGTAGCATTGTTAACTGTCTCAAATCATTGTGATCTTTGTTTTAACAATAGTTGATATAACTAGATTAAATAAATAATTTATTAGAATATATAGTAATTAGGTAGTAATCAAACCTTACATGAGGACTCCTTAATAAATGAAACAGAAAAATAAACATTGAATACGATTATAGTTAGAATGCTTATAATGATTGTTTTGTTCTTTCTTATGTGTACTTGATGCTTAAGTTGCATTCAATAAAACAATGCCAGCTGAATCTTAACTCTCTGTAAGGTAACTTTTACTCTTTTTATACTTGACTTTGAGTTTATTAAAAATTTAATAATCTATATTAGTTTCTTTTGTTTTTTTGCTCTCTTTCTTTGTTGTAACAAATAAAATCCTTAGATATGATTTCTTTCTTTCTTTGAATGATTTTGTGATAAGAACTGAGTTGAAGAAAAAACAATGGGATTGTGAGAAGTTTTATTGAATTGCCTATGTTGGTAAGATTTTATTATGCCTTTTGTTTTATTGGTTGCTAACATTGATTTGGTGTTTGCTTCATTCACTCCATTTTTCAATTTTTTTATGCTTCTTAATTCTTCTTTTTACCAATGAGATTATTGAAATACTTTGTTTATAGGTATGTGATTCTGCATGTTTGGAATACCCTAGTTATTATCTTTTGTTATGCACTACATTGACTGCACCTTATAGGGTTATGCATGCTAGGTATAGGATATAGATACATAACAAAATAGAGACGACAAGAAATATGCACATGAATCTGGTGTATAATGATAGTTCCTATTATTACTAATATGATTTCCAATACTTCTGCTTATCTTTTGTTTGAAAAATAGTGCATATTTAATGAATAAAGTTTTGACATTTTCAACTCAGATTGTAATGAATTTAAAAATCCAATAGTGCCTAATTTAGCAAACATTGTCACATACTCATATTTGTTTTCTAAAGTGACCAAATTATTTAACTTGAATTAGTTCAAGTATATTTGACATACACTCATTATTTTTTTATTGAACACTTCTTAAGTATTATTTAATCATGCCCTGCTTTTAGTTTGTTCTTAACCTTTGTCATTATTTTGTGTTGAAAGTTTACATGAAAAACTTAGTTATTTTCTGCCCAGGTTTCATGCTTTGCAATATTACAATGAATGAATAGTGCATATTTAAAGAATAAACTTTTGACATTTTCAGATTGTAATGAATTTAAAAATCCAATAGTGCCCAATTTAGAAAACATTGTCATATACTCAAATTTGTTTTTTAAAGTGACCAAATTATTTAACTAGAATTGGTTCTAGTATATTTGACATACACTCATTGTTTTTTGATTGAAAAAATTTCTTTAGTATTATTTAATCATGACATCCTTTTAGTTTGTTCTTAACCTCTGTCATTATTTTTTGCTAAAAGTTTACATGAAAAACTTTGTGATTTTTTTCCTTTCATTCTTTGCAATGTTACAATGAATGAATACTTTATTTTTAATTTCTTTGTCCTCGACATCTTAGATTCTGAATTGGGATACTCTTACTTTGTTATTTGTAACATCCCAAAAATAATCCAATAATTATTTAGATAAAGATTATCTAAATATATCTTTTAGTAAAGGAAAAGATAAATTAAAATGTTTTAATATATTAGATTGCTATTTTTTTTTGAAAAGATGTTACTATAATAATATATTATATTGGATAAAGATAATAAAAATAAGAGATAAAAAAGATTGGTTAAACAAATGTCAAAAGATATAATTTCAAATTATGTACAACACTTATATAACACAAATAGTTCATTTTCTTAGAATTACACAAGCAGTCTCTCTTGCAATTAGTGGATTGCTTAAGGCTTGAGAAGAAGGAAGAAAGCACAAAAATTTTGTTCAGGAAAAAATAATGAAGAACTCAAATTATTTGTTTCAAGATGTGAGTAAAACATGTACCTTTTCAAAACTTCCATGGTATAATTCTTTTAGGAGTGTTTTTCTTTTACCGTGTTCTTGATATAAAGAAACATGATTAATGGTGTTTTAGATGTTCTAATCATAGGAGTATATAATTGGACGTTTGAGTGTGATCGAATATAATTTAAAATGGTTGAAGTTTTTAATATATATAATGTTTACATGTTGCAGTAGTATTTTCTCTCAAGGCATATGAAAAATTTCAGTGATGGCTTTTTATAATTCCTAGTGAAAAAATAGCGAATCCTTGCAGTGGTATTGTTGTTAAGGCAAATGTGGATGACACTAATTAAAGAAATAAGGACATTTGATTGGCATATACATGTTAAAATATATAATTCTATTGATTGTAAATTGGATTTATTTGGTGAATTTTATTCGGCATGTACATGCCTTGCATTTGCATACGCATTTGTTTATATTATTTAATTATGTATGTGTATAATGCATGACTTGAGAGAGAGGTATGAGAACACAAAACTTATATGGAAAGGTTTTAAGAATTTTGATTATTAAATGATTTTTGTGATGTATAATGTTGTTGTGGTATGATTTTGTGAACTATCATTGGATGCACGAAATTAGGGAGTTTATTTGGTAGTTTTCTAGAATGGTATTCTTGTAATTTTTTGAGTTGGTCATCACCTTTTAGGAAGGGATGATGTACATTTTATTATGAGAATATAGCGTTAGATACTTCCATCTGGGATGTGGATGATACTTACTTATAAATACTTCCATTTGGGATGTGAATGATACTTATTTATAGATACCTCCATTTTGTAGAATTTGATGCATCTCCAGTCATATGTTTTGAGCATCCGCTATCTATGTACCACTTCTTTCTCAAAGATACCTGCATAATTAAGTTTTTGACTTAGGTACCCAAATTTTATTGGGTCCTTGCATGTTAGTATAAACAGAGGATCCTTTTGGGACCCATATCATTTTAATGTTACTGTAATTTTTCTTGAAGTAGCAAGTTGATATGCCATGTCCTCTTCTTCCACAGTAAAAACAAGTGATAGAATTAGAATTACATTTTTGTGTGGAAGTGGAAAAGTTTTTATGAAACTTTTGTTGTTTATCAGATTTATACCCTAGTCCATTTTTATTAGACACATATCTTTGTTTACTTAATATAACATCTAAATTATTTTTACTATATGAAAATTTTGCAAGTGAATTTTTCAACTCTTTAATTTCTTTTACATATTTATCACAACAACTACAAGAATCTGATATTTTCTTGTCAGAAATAGTGGAGATATTAACTTTTTCATTTGTTTTAGAAATTGAGATTTCATTTCTAAGAAGATCTAATTCTTTGTTTAATTTCGAAATCTCATTTTCTAAATTTGAAATTGTTTTCTTTGAAGATGAAACTAATTTTGCAAGTTTAATTGACTCTTTATGCAGATCACCAAATGCATCTTGCAATTCATCAAAAGAAATAGATAAGTTATTCGAAGATGTTACCTCTTCATCACTTTCGTAACTTTTAGCCATAAGGCAGAGATTTATCTCTTCATTTTCAGAGTCTTCAGAAGATTCCATATCATTTTCATCCCATGTGATGTATGCTTTCTTCAGTTTCTTTTCACTATGATTTTTCTTTTCAGATTTTTCCATCTTTTTCTTGAAGATGGGACAATCAACCCTCAGATGTCCAGGTTGATTGCATTCAAAGCATTTTAGAGTAGAGGATGAATTTTCTGTCCTTCTCTTTGATTTAAAATTGGGTCGCCTCTGATTTCCTCTTACTTTAAGAAACTTGTTGAATCTTCTTACAAAAAGACTTAGATCATCATCATCATCTAGATCATTATCCTGATCACTTTCTTCTTGAATTGAGGATGATGCTTTAAGAGCAATTCCTTTCTTTTTCTTGTCATTTTCTTCATGTTGGTGTAATCTCAATAATTCCATCTCGTGTTCCTGCAACTTTCCAAATAGAGTGGCAAGGGACATGTTAGATAAATCTC
Organism: Glycine max; assembly: GCF_000004515.6. Taxonomy (NCBI): domain Eukaryota; kingdom Viridiplantae; phylum Streptophyta; class Magnoliopsida; order Fabales; family Fabaceae; genus Glycine; species Glycine max. The sequence goes on along the minus strand of NC_038249.2, from coordinate 4,410,889 downwards.
TTGATTCAGAAATGGCCGTTACTTTGGGTTGCCATTCTCTACTTAAACATCTTAACACCTTGTTTATGAGATCCTCATTTTGAAATTCTTTTCCTAAGGCTGCTAGATGATTTACTATATGTGTAAATCTCTTTTGCATGCTTTGAATATTTTCATTTGCATTCATTCTAAATAATTCATACTCATGAGTTAGTGCATTTATCCTAGATCTTTTAACATCTGTAGTTCCTTCATGTGTTAATAGAAGAGTGTCCCACATTTCCTTAGCACTCTTACAATTTGAAACCCTGAAATATTCATCCATTCCCAGGGCAGATGTTATTATATTTTTGGCTTTTAAGTTGTATTGTACTCATTTTCTATCCTCTTCAGACCATCTATCTCTAGGTTTTTCTATAGTTATGCTTTCACTTGATGAACTACCATCTATTGAAACTCTTTCTACTGTGGTGGGTATATAAGGCCCTATTTCTATGGCTTCCCAGATATTTAGATCTATTGCCTCAATAAAAATTTGCATTCGGGTTTTCCAGTAGTGGTAACCCTCTCCATTAAAGATTGGAGGTCTATTGATAGAATTCCCTTCTGGAAATAAGGAATTTGCTGAGGCCATCTTTTTCTTAAAGCTTCTAAACTTTATACAAGAATGAAGCTCTGATACCACTTGTTAGACAAATGGCCTCAGTTATCTTAAGAAGGGGGGTTGAATTAAGATAACAAGAACTATTCTCCAATTTAAAAATCTATTTCACTTTTTATTCAAGTTATGAATTCCCTTAATGAGAATCTTCTTAAATATTGATTCAAATAAAACAATTTGAATATGAATATAAAGCAATAATAAATAAAGGAGTGGGTAAAATAGGTAGAATCCTTGATGAAAATAGGTACAACAAAGGTAGAATCCTTGGAGTGGGTAAAATAGGTACAAATTCTTCAAACTCCATTGAAAATGTTCTACTTGTTGAAGGACTTAAGCATAGCCTGCTTAGCGTTAGTCAACTATGTGACAAAGGCTATCTAGTATCATTTGATTCTCAGAAATGTCTTATAGAACATAAGCATGACATTAATATAAAGCATATAGGACATAGAGTCAATAATGTTTACATGATAGACTTAAGCATAAAACAAGAAAACAATCATTGCTTTCTTAGTAAAGATGAAGATCCATGGTTATGGCATAAAAGAATTGCTCACATAAACATGGATCACTTAAATAAATTAATTTCAAACGATTTAGTAGTTGGTTTGCCTAAATTGAACCTAAAAATATAAAAGAAGCCATAGTAGATGATAACTGGATCATTGCCGTGCAAGAAGAACTAAACCAATTTGAAAGAAACAATGTGTGGAAATTAGTAGAAAAACCTGAAAATTATCCTATCATAGGAACAAAATGGGTTTTTAGAAATAAATTAGATGAACATGGTATAATTATTAGAAATAAAGCCAGGTTAGTAGCAAAAGGGTATAATCAAGAAGAAGGAATAGACTATGAAGAAACATATGCTCCTGTTGCAAGATTAGAAGCCATTAGAATGCTTTTAGCATATGCATCCATAATGGATTTTAAACTTTATCAAATGGATGTTAAGAGCGCCTTTCTAAATGGCTTAATTCAAGAAGAGGTATATGTTGAACAACCCCCTGGTTTTGAAATTCATGATAAACCAAACCATGTTTATAAATTACAAAAGGCTCTTTATGGTTTGAAACAAGCCCCTAGGGCGTGGTATGACTGCTTAAGCAATTTTCTTCTAGAAAAAGAATTCTCTAGAGGTAAAGTGGATACCACATTGTTCATAAAGAGAAAGCATAATGATATTTTGTTGGTTCAAATATATGTTGATGATATAATTTTTGGATCCACTAATGATTCATTGTGCAAGGAGTTTTCCCTTGATATGCAAAGTGAATTTGAAATGTCAATGATGGGAGAACTAAAGTACTTTCTGGGATTACAAATCAAGCAAACTCAAGAAGGTATATTCATCAATCAATCCAAGTACTGCAAGGAATTGATCAAAAGATTTGGGATGGATAGTGCAAAACACATGTCCACACCTATGAGCACTAGTTGTTACTTAGATAAAGATGAATCTGGTCAGTCTATAGACATAAAACAATATTGAGGTATGATCGGATCTCTTCTTTATTTATCTGCTAGTAGACCTGATATTATGTTTAGTGTATGTATGTGTGCTAGGTTTCAATCCAACCCCAAACAATCACATTTAAGTGCAGTTAAGAGAATCATGAGATATCTATTAGGAACAATCAATTTAGGATTATGGTATCCTAAGAATTCAACATGTAACTTAATAGGATATTCTGATTCTGATTTTGCCGGATCTAAAACTGATAGAAAAAGTACAAGTGGAACTTGTCAATTCATTGGATCAGCTCTTGTCTCATGGCATAGTAAGAAGCAAAACAGTGTTGCTTTATCTACTGCTGAAGCGGAGTATATCTCTGCCGGTAGTTGTTGTGCACAGATTTTATGGATGAAGCAACAATTATCTGACTATGGCATCATTCTTGATCGCATATCTATTAAGTGTGATAATACTAGTGCCATAAATCTATCCAAAAACCCAGTTCAACACTCTAGAACTAAACATATAGAGATTAGACACCACTTTCTTAGAGATCATGTCCTAAAGGGAGATTGTGTATTAGAGTTTGTTGATACTAAGAATCAACTTGCTGATATTTTCACAAAACCTCTCCCCAAGGAAGTGTTCTTCTCTATTAGAAGAGAATTAGGCCTCTTAGATGTAAGAGATTTAGAAAAATAGGGATTGATTGGTTGATTGATTGATTGATTTACTATTATTTATTGTTTGTAGATTAATTTGTTTGTTTGATTTTGTTTGAATTCTTGTTTTTATGATAGAATTTATGATTTCTTGTGTATATAATAATTGAATGATTGAATTTAGTGTATTAGTAGTGAAAATTAATTATATAGGATGTATTTTAGCATAAACATAGATATTCTCTTAAGAAACTAGCCTAGGATAGGCTCTGGTAATCGATTACCATCCAGTGTAATCGATTACACATGAACAGGCAGCCTGTAATCGATTACAACATCCTGTAATCGATTACCAGTAGGCTTATTGGTCCTGTAATCGGTTACCAGTAGGCTTATTGGTCCTGTAATCGATTACCAATACTTGTAATCGATTACAATACGCCATCTTCTATAAATACTCACGAAATCAGAGCTGCTGCGCAACCAAAGCCTCCTCCACGTTTTCCTCCATACCTAAAACTTCAAATCTTCGATTCTCACTCAATTCTTCACCAAATCACGTCCCGTAAAGCCCAATCTTCTTCTTTTTCACTCCTCTTTCACTTCCACCGATCAAAATTCACAAAAACTTCATCAAATGGAAGAGCCATCGAAGAAGAGAAATGGATCATCTTCCACTGCTGCTGCTGCTGCCCATCGCCGCCACGGCCCATTCGGAGCACCCACAGCACCTATTCCTCCTTCTTTGTCATCTCCAAGATCATCAACATTGTTTTCATCCGATGATCAGTGTCTACGGTACCTTTCTCAGTTTTCTTCTAGAATAATCTTAGACCCTAAGTACCTAGACATAGAATTCTTTAATGATGAAACGTTTGATTGCTATCAAGTGTTTCAAAATTCTGGTCTTGTTGATTTCATGTCATTAAAATTGCCATATTATCCTGAACTTGTAAAGGTCTTCTACTGCAATTTAAAAATTCAGGATGGTATTATTATGTCTGAGGTGCATGGTATTTCTATGGTCATTGATTAGTCACTATTCTTTTCTTTGACTCATTTACCCAGTCAAGGTGCACCTTTTGAGGGCACCATTGTTGATGACTGGAAATTCGATTATTCGAGTCATGATGCTCGTCGCATGGTCTGCAATGATCAAGCTAAAATGACCGGTAGATTGCTGGCCGGGTCATTAACATTTGATAATCGCATCATGCATTATATCATTGTTAGAATTTTGCTTCCTCGGTCTTCAAATTTAGCACAGGCCTCTGAGGAGGATTTGATTCTTATGTGGGCTTTTCTTACCGGTCGTCAGATCGACTGGGCCCATTTGGTTCGGTACCGAATGCATAAGGCATTACGGGCCAATGTACCTCTTCCTTATCCACATTTGATTACTCTGTTTTTGCGTCACTTTCAAATTCCGCTTGATGCTGAACCCTTTGTTCAAGTCAAGCGTTCCTTTGCAATTGGTGCTGGTGCAGTGACCTCCTTTGGGTACCGTAAAGATCGGAATGGTCAATGGCTGAAGAAGGATGCACTCCCTCCTCAAGATGAACGTACTCCTTCACCTCCTCCTCAACGCGAAGATTCCTCACTCATGAATGAAGTCCTCTCCGAATTACGGGGTCTTCGTTCTTATGTTGGTGACCGCTTCGACTCGTTAGATTCACGCTTTGCCGGCATGGATATTCGCCTCACACAAGTTGAAGAAGATGTCTCTTTCACCTGTAGTTGCTTTGATCCACCACCACCGCCTCCATCATCCTCTTAGATTAATTGTTATTATTATTATGACTAAGTCTTATTAGTAATTAAGTATTCTTAGTACTTTGCTTTATCGCCGTGTATTTGGCTTTTTGTTGCTCTAGTTATCGTACTCTTGCACTATTATTATATTTCAATACTTTGCTTTGGTTGGTTATAACAATGTGTGGATTTATTTTGGTTTCATGTTTGGCTATGTTTGGATTTTGTTTGTATTGCTTAGTTCTTTTTTATGTTGCCAAAGGGGGAGAGAACTTGAGAGAGCTTGGGTTAGAAATCAATTAGAATTAAGTAAAATTAGGCATACATGCCAAAAGATAGGGGGAGTAAGGGCTGTGTGAACGTGCTATCATCTTGTATATGGTTTGTCTTGATTTCAGGGATTGTCATCATCAAAAAGGGGGATATTGTAGAAGATCTTTGGTGTTTTGATGATGATCAAAAAGCTTAGAAATCAAGTGATAAAAGTTATAAATCAAGTGATCATAAATTCCAAAATATAGGGGGAGTAAATGCACATTTTATCTATATACAATTGGTTGTTGCTTGCTTGAATCTTGATTTCAGGTATTGTATTGTCATCATCAAAAAGGGGGAGATTGTAGATGCAAATGCCTTTGGTGTTTTGATGATGATCATGATGAAGAAAAGCAAATGATGCAAATGATTCAAGAATACAAGCCACAACATCAAGATGATCACTAGTACATTAGGAAGGAAATTCATAATTGATATAGCAAAAGGTTTGGCCAAGTAATGCATGTTAAAAAGTGTTTTTCAAAAGATTTACTCTCTGGTAATCGATTACCAGAGGATGTAATCGATTACCAGTGGCCAAAAATGCTTTACAACAGCTACTAAATATTTGAATTCAAATTTTAGGCTGTGTAATCGATTACACCATATTGGTAATCGATTACCAGCAGTTAATAAACGTTTTAATTCAAATATTAAAGCCTGTAATCAATTACACAATTATTGTAATCGATTACCAGAGGAGATTTTCAGAAAATAACTTTCAAGAGTCACATCTATTCAAATGGTTTATGAATGGCCATCAAAGGTCTATTTATATGTGACTTGGAAACACGAATTAAGAGAGAGTTTTTTATTGCCCAAAAATTTTTATCCTCTCAAAAGATTAAGAGAGTTTTTCTAAATTGAAATGTCTTATCCTCTCAAAGAATTCCTTGGTCAAACACTTGCATATTCAAATAAGGAATTGTGATTGATCTTCATTGTACAATCTGTCTCTTTCAAGAGAGATTTATTCTTCTTTTCTTTTTACTTCTGAAAAAGGGTTAAGAGACTGAGGGTCTCTTGTTGTAAAGGATTCCTGAACACAAGGGAAAGGTTGTCCCTATGTGATTCAGACTTTGTAAAAGGATTTTACAAAGAGAGTGGAAAATCTCAAGTGGGTTGCTTGAGGACTGGACGTAGGCACAGGAAGTGACCGAACCAGTATAAATCAAGTTTGCATTTCTCTCTTCCCTTAAACTTCTTTTATTTATTGCTATTTATCTTTTGCCTTTAAAGAAGTTTATTTTGAATTGTCTTTTGAGTAATTCATGTTAAGGGTGCATTGTTAATCTAAAAAGAGAGAGCGAAATTTTAAATTGGAGAATAGTTCTTGTTATCTTAATTCAACCCCCCCTTCTTAAGATATCTGAGGCCATTTGTCTAACACATTTGGGATGAGGAATAGTTTCTAGATATCTCCATCTATGATGGGGAAGGCAATGGTGTAATGACCCGTCTCGTCGCTACGATATCACTACTCTAGACTGTGAAAATTTCAATTTTTAAATGAAAACTCCGTTAATTTACTTATGAAAAATGAACGTAAACTTTTTTTCCTCGATATACATTCACCAAACAATACACCATTACTTAAGTGAATACACATATATATAGGAATAGTAACTCAGTACACACCATTCACATAACGGAAAGTAAATTTGTTCATACATATAATTAAATTTGTGATTTACATCTTTAATTCAACAAAAAGAATCATGGAACCAACTATGGAGGAGTTGATTAACAAAACAAAACTCTCTCCCAAAATAATCCCAACGTCATCACGTCGGCTCGGCGACTCCACAAAAGAATCTCACTTTTCGTACTCTACTGCTGTCATTCTGCTCACACGAATAAAGGTTCGCGATCATCATAGGTACCAACCACATGGTACAAAAATTGCGAGGGGTGAGTTTATTATAAAAGAAATTAATACAAAGATCAAATAACCACAATTAGTAAAAAACCATTAACAAATATCATAAGCTTACACAAACATTCACTAGTCCAACACACACTCAACAAATAGTCATCATCAGTCCATAGTTCCAATCAATCATGTTCAGTATGATGCATGCACCTGACGTCAACTCTCAAATGCAATGTGGTACCATCCCCAAGGAAATAGCCTAAGCGTGTCCACACGACATCTCACTTAGGAAAACTAGGCAGTAAGTGTCGAGGTCACCCTATCATGCACAGGCAACTCCCCCCCCCCCCCCCCATGGTGATAAGCCTGAGTCTCTAAGGAGTTCCAAACCAAGTGACATGCCCCCAAGTACAAGTATTCCTCCTCATGAGAAACTACAAGTACTTATTGACAAAGTTTATACTATTTCTATGTCATATGAAGTATGAAACATGGGCACCATCAATGCAATGGTCGTGGATAATTAAAGATTCTAAGCCATCCCCCTCCAAAGATGCTTAAAACTCTTTAACCACTCTATTTATCTCTCGGGTTGGAATTGCGCTTAGCGCGCCCTTCTTGCTTAGTGAGATATCAAAAGTTGTTATTTTCAAAATCCCAACTGTCAGACTATGTATAGATGTCTCAGGAAGCTCCCGACAAAATGTTAAGATGATCCAACGGTTATCGAATCCGGGATTGCAATTTTACTAAAATAGGTTTAGGTAAAATTTGAAATCTCATAATTTCAACTTAGCTCAACAAAACTCCACATAACTCAACATCCACATCTAGAAATTCACACATGACTAATTGAAGCCATACCTCAACTCATTCAAGTCAACCATATAGTCAAATAACACGATAAATACAATTAAACATCAATTTATAACTAATAATATTTCAGGGTGTTACAACTCTCCCACCCTTTTAGAAATTTCATCCCTGAAATTTACCTGACTCAAACAAGGATGGATAGGCTACTCGCATCTGACTCTCTAATTCCCACATGGTATCTTCTCTTGATGCACCTCCCTAGATCACCTTGACCAATGGAATCTCCTTCCCTCTTAGGTGCTTTGTTTGTTTATCCTCGATCCTCAAAGTTAATGTTTCATATGTCAAGTTCTCCTTCACTTGTACGTCATCCAATTCGATCACATGAGATGGATCATGGATATACTTATGGAGTTGAGACACATGAAAGACATTGTGAAGATTAGAAAGTGACGAGGGTAATGCAATTTGTTATGCCACAGGAACCGACTCTTTTAAGAATTTGGAAAGGACCGATAAAGCGAGGTGTGAGTTTTTGGGATTTCAATGCTCGACCAACCCCAGTCCACGGAGTGACTCTCAAGAATACATGATCACCAACCTCGAATTGCAGGTCTTTCCTCCTCTTATCCTGATAACTTTTCTGCCTACTCTGAGCAATCCTCATCCTTTCTTGGATCAACTTTACCTTCTCAGTGGTTTGTTGTACCACTTCAGGTCCTAAGGTGAGGTCTTCTCCAGGCTCTAACCTACATAAGGGTGTCCTACACCTTCTACCATACAAAGCTTCATAAGGAGCCATGCCAATGGTAGAGTGAAAACTATTGTTATAAGTGAACTCTATCAACGACAAAAAACTCTCGTAACTCCCTTTTTGCTCTAAGACACACACCCTCAAAAGGTCCTCCGTTGACTGAATGGTTTGTTCAGTTTGGCCATCAGTCTGAGGGTGGTAGGCTAAACTTAGTCTAAGCTTGGATCCCAACACTCTGTTCAGGCTCTCCTAAAATCTAGAGGCAAATCTAGGATCTCTATCAGACACTATGCTAGATGGCACACCATGTAATCTGACAATCTCACTAATATATAGGGAGGTCAACTTCTCCAAGGAAAATCTGATATTAATGGGAATAAAGTGAGTAGACTTGGTCAGTCTGTCAAGAATAACCAGATAGAATCTAAACCTCTAGGAGTTCTAGGTAGTCCTACAACAAAATCCATGGAAATACTGTCCACTTCCAGTGGGGTATCTCCAAGGGTTGTAACTTCCCTGAAGGTCTCTGATGTTCTATCTTAGCCTTCTGATAGACTAAACATGCATACATAAACTCATTAGCCTCTCTCTTCATGTGGGGTCACCAAAACATCATCTTCAAATCTTGATACATCTTGGTAGCATTAGGATGGATGCTTAGGTTACTCCTATGTCCTTCCTCCAAGATCATCTTCCTAAGTTCAGGCACATTGGGAACACAAATCCTATCTTGAAGTCGCAAGGCTCCATCCGATCCAACATTGAAACTACTATCTCTTCCTGACTCTATAGCTTCTAACTGAGTCCTTAGAAAAAGATTAGTCTTCTGGCCCTCCCTGATATCTCCTAGTAACTCACTGGTGATCCTCAAGGTTCCTAATCTCACACTGTTAGGGGTAACCTCATATGCAAGACTAAGGTCCCTAAATTGTTCAAGGAGATCCATCTCTCTGACCATCAAGGTAGACATATGTAGGGATTTCCTACTCAAGGCGTCAGCCACTACATTGGCTTTGTTGGGATGATAGCTAAGCTCAAAATCATAATCTTTAAGAAGCTCTAGCCATCTCCTTTGACGCATGTTGTAGGGATTTCCTACTCAAGGTGTTAGCTGTGAATGTATGTATATATGATTTTGATGATGTCAAAGAAGAATCTAACAAGGCTGCTTCAAATGATAAGCATTTGCTTCAAGAATAATTCAAGATTGCTTCAACAAACAAAGCCTTGTTTCAAGATTCACTAAAGACCAAGCCTTGCCTTAAAACAATGTGCTTTCAAGACATGCAAGGCTCTGGTAATCGATTACCAGGAAGTGTAATCGATTACCAGAAGACAGGGTTGAGAAATAGCTGTTGAAAAAGGTTTTGAATTTGAATTTTCAACATGTAATCGATTACCATATGTCTGTAATCGATTACCAGCAACGAAACTTTGGAAATTCAAATTCAAAAGTCATAACCCTTCAAATTATAACTGTGTAATCGATTACACAAACATTGTAATCGATTACCAGTGGAAAGTTTTCAGAAAATCTGCCAACAGTCACATCTTTTCATTAGATTTGTGAATGGTCATCAAAGGCCTATAAATAGGTGACTTGGGCACGAATTTTAGACAGAGAGTATTTTTGGTCCAAAATGTCTTATCCTCTCAAAAGACAATGAGAGAGATTCCAAAAGAACTTCATTGTCAAATGCTCTCTCAAAAGAAATCCTTGACCAAACACTTGCAAAATCTATAAGGATTCTTACATGATCTTCATTGTAATATTCTTCTCTTGAAGAGAGAATTCTTATTCTATTCTTCTTATTCAATGAGATTGGTTAAGAGACTGTGAGTCTCTTGTTGTAAAGCATCTGAACACAAGGGATGGGTTGTCCCTGTGTGGTTCAGACTTTGTAAAGGATTTTACAAAGATAGTGGAAATCTCAAGTGGGTTGCTTGAGTACTGGACGTAGGCACGGGTTGTGGCCGAACCAGTATAAAACTGTGTTTGCATTCTCTCTTCCCTTATCTTATTTATTTTGTTGCAATCAATTGTGTCTTGCATGTTTAAAGAACATTGTTAAATTGATTGTTGTTGCTTCTTCTGTATTCTAAGCCTATCCCTCTTAAGATTATTGAGGCCACAAGGTCCAACATTAGCCAGTACATTGGCTTTGCCGAGATGATAGCTAAGCTCAAAATCATAATCTTTAAGAAGCTTCAACCATCTCCTTTGACAAATGTTCAGCTCTTTCTGAGTAAACAAGTACTTAAGGCTCTTATGATCACTAAACACCTCAAACTTGGAGCCAAACAAGTAATGCCTCCACATCTTAAGGGCAAAAACCACAACAGCCAACTCCAGATCATGGGTGGGATAATTCCTGTCACGAGTCTTGAGTTGTTTAGAAGCATAGGCTACTACTTGGCCATTTTGCATCAATAATCCTCCTAAACCCATCTTTGATGCATCACAATACACCTCAAAGGGTTCTCTCGGGTTAGGCAAAACTAGCACTGGAGCGATCATCAATTTTTCCTTAAGGGTTTGGAAACTGTGCTCACATTGGGTATCCCACACAAAAGCTTGACCATTACGAGTCAGTTTGTCAAAGGTAAAGCTAACTTGGAGAAACCTTCTATGAATCTTCGGTAATATCCTGCTAAGCCCAAAAAACTCCTAATCTAAAAAACAGATTTAGGACTCTCCCACTCGAGAACGACTTCTATCTTAGAGGGTTCTACAACTATAGCCCCTTGAGATATCCCATGCCTTAGGAAACTAACTTTCTCTAACCAAAACTCACACTTGGACAACTTAGCATAAAGTTGTCGATCCTTAAGGGTATGTGTTCCCACTCCAGGATACTACTTATTTGTGTGGATGCAAAATCTACCGGCAAGTGAACCGGGTCGTCAAGTAAATAATTACAACAGTGTGAACCGAGTATCAAACTTAGGGAACTTGTTCATTTGGTAAAGGTTTGTTTAATATAGAAATCATGATTGTGAATGAAAGTAAAAGTATGTTCTATTCTAATTACAAAGCAATAAACGTGAGCAAGTAAGTGTGAAAATAGATATCTAAAGGTGTGGGTTCTCTTACTGAGAAAATTGATGCAATTAAGGATGTTTCTCTAATTAAAGATGTTTCTGTGTTCTATGCTGAAGGCTCAAGTACTAAACACCGATGTCTCATAAGTTTAGCCTAATTCTAATTAAACTTCGTTTGCAGATGTCTCTTGTTGAACTTAGCTTAATTGAACAACTTTATGATCACAACATAATAAAAACTAAATTACCGCACTCCGTGTCCAAACATACGGTAACCTAATCTTGCTCTATCAAGTTCTAAGGAGACAATACATCATCCTTCAATGCTATAGCCCCTAATAGTACACATATATGGGTGATCAAGCCACATGCATGCAATAAAAAAGTACTGATAGAAACAATGAACACATAAAACAACCTTAATTAGACAGGGAAAGAGTTTACATCAATTACTTAGCAAGAATCCCCAACTGAGGATTTAGCCTTCCATAGCAAGGAAGCTCCTTTTACAATGAAGAAGAGGAATTATGAGAAATTGCTTGCTTACAAAGGAGTGGGGATGTCTCTTCCACCTCTAGGAATCTCACAATCACTCAAAAACTCACAAATCTTCCTAAAAGATCAAAACTTGGCTTCTTTTCTCTGTTCTTTGCCTCTGTGTATTTCACTCTTCGAGCTCTTATGATATTCAATGCTCTCTCTTTTTTATCTTTATGCTATTCCAGGCTTAAAAAGGGCTCACTAACCTCGACATCGCGCTTAGCACGAGTAAGTGAATTTTCGCTCAGCGCCAAACTTGCACTAAGCCTGGAAGGTGACAAACAACTCGCTGAGTGAGCTGATGACGCGCTGAGCGCATGCCTGCATGACAGATTCCCTTCCAGATTCCTCTTATTCGCTAAGCGCGTTGATGCCTCGCTTAACAGATGACACTCGCTAAGTGCATTGAGCTCGCTTAGTGAGACATCAACTTTAGCACTTATTCAAAATAACTCCTTTTTTCCTGAAATTGAAGAGAAATTGACATTAATTCCATACACAAGGCTTCTACTAAGCACAAATAAAAACAAAGCAAAATTTATTTACAATCCTACAAAAAGAACCATAAATTGGGGAAAATATATACATTTTGTAAAAGTTTTCTATACAAAAGTTAGTCGTATTAGACGACTAACAAACTTCCCCAAATTTACAATTTTGCTTGTCCTCAAGCAAAGAAAGAACAACTCACTTGTCCTCAAGTGACAAAATCACAATGGTTATTCACAAGGTGTTTGCTCCAAAAAATTCAATCACATGAAATGAATGACATACAATGCTTCAATCACAGCTTCTCACAGGACATGCAGATTTTCAAAGATGTGAACATGATTATTAAGGAACACAATTGAAATAAGCTAGTAAGAGTGACAGATATCAAGGAAGGATCATTAACCAAAGCCTCACAACTACTGTTTCACTCAAACACAAGTGTTTAGGCTTATTCAACAATCAACAACTAACACAAGTCTCAATCTTTGCAATTCATCTCATGCCATACAGTCAAGAACACACAAACTGAATCCGAAGGACTTTATTAGGCTTGTAATGAGGTTGTGCTGCAATCAATTCATGGTTTTTCTAGGATGCAAAAGCTTAGGTTCTAAGAGAGCATTCATCCATAGATCAATTGTTTTCTTTTTATTCCAGCTCTATTACTTGCCTTTCCGCACTTAGCTTTTCTTTTTCTTAAATAGCAGCACACACACTTTTATTTTATACTTACAGTTTTTTTTTAAATACTTGTTGCTTATTAGATGATTATGTGTGTTGCTCTTTTCTTACCATTACAAGCTTTCACCCCATAATTCCCTCAAATTTGGGCAAATTTGCTTTGAACCAAAATTTCCTTTTATGAATGATGCTCTCCTACAACCTAAGACAAGGTAGAAGGAGATAAACTGTATAGGCTCAAGGTTCAATCAAACAATCATACTTTCAGCTCAAAATGGGTGCAAGGGATAAATCAATCATGCACAAGGTAAGCTTTTTAGCTAAGTGGCTATCTTCAATCAAAACATGGCCTTCATCATCTTCAATTTCATGCATTCATGCAAAAATCATTACTCAATGTTAGTCGTTCTCTCACAATTAAAGATCACACTCTCACCGGGTTGTGGCTAATGAGTACCTTCACAATCAAACTGTCAAACTAAGTAACATTTTCAATCATGATCCTAATCCATGTTCTTTCTCTTCTAATCACTGCACACTCATTCAAAACATGCGATTTATGCATTCCAATTCACTCAAATCACGTAATCGATCACTTCAAACCAATCAACAAACACTAAATTTCAAAACCAAGCATCAAACCACTGGACAATATAAGTGCACTGTTCAATCAAGCTTTATACAAGCTATCAACCAAAATAAAAACTATAAACTAAAATTTAAAGACTGAAACATAAACATAAATCTTAATTATAAAAGTACTAAAGATGAGATAATATTAAAATTGTTCAAAAAACAGGGAAATAAAAATCTTGTGAGTGATCCTGGTTCTGTGGTGGTGGTGGGTCCTGATCCATGGCCTCCTCATTCAAGTCCAGTGCAGGAGTGCCTGCTGGAGATGCCTGTGTGGAATCAATGTTTTCCAAGTTTATTTTGATGATGCCAAAGACTCAAGTTAAGAATCAAGAGTCACACAAGTTTCAAAGAATCAAAGAGTTGTTCAATCAAGAATCAAGATTCAAGAAAAGAATCAAGAGAAGACTCAAGATATGCAAGAACCATTAAGATAAGTATTAAAAGAGTTTTTCAAAATATTGAATAGCACAATTTTGTTCAAGAGAATTTTTCAAAAAGAAAAATCTTTTACCAAAGAGTTTTACTCTCTGGTAATCGATTACCAGAAGGCAGTAATCGATTACCAGTAGCCAACATTCTTTTCAAACTGATTTACAAAGCTGTAATCGATTACCAATGTTTTAAAACGTTAGATTTCAAATTTCAAGAGTCACAACTTGTGATAAAACTTTTTCAAATCATTTCAAACTAGTGTAATTGATTACACAATACTTGTAATCGATTATCAGTGTTTCTAAACGTTGGTTTTCAAATTTAAACATGAAGAGTCACATTTGTTGATGTGTAATCGATTACACTACAATGGTAATCAATTACCAGTGACTTATTTTGAAAATTAAATTACCAAAAGTCACAATTCTTAAAGTGACTAGTTTCTGAAGATTTTTCAAAAGTCACAACCTTTAAAGTGACTAGTTTTCAAAAGAGTCACAACTTTTAAAGTGACTAGTTTTCAAAAAAGTCATAACTTTTAAAAAGTTACTAGTTTTCAAAAAAGTCATAACTTTTAAAAAGTGACTAGTTTTGAAGAAATTGCCAAGAGTCATAAACTTTTAACTTGAGTCATCAAATGACTATAAATATGTGACCATGACACGAATTTTAAAAAGACAACTTTCAGATTTCTTTCATTCATTCAAAGCATTCTTCTAAGAGTTTTTGTTCAAAACTTTCTTTATTCAAGAAAAGTTCATTGGCCAAAAACTTGTGCTATTCTTCTTCTTCATTCCTTCTCTCTCTTGCCAAAAGATTCAAAGGACTAACCGTCTGAGAATTCTTTTGATTCTTCCTCTTCCCTCTAAACAAAAGATTTCAAAGGACTAACCGTCTGAGATATCTTTTGTTTCCCCTTACAAAGATTCAAGGGACTAACCGCCTAAGAATTCTGTCTTAACACATTGGAGGGTACATCCTTTGTGGTACAAGTAGAGGGTACATCTACTTGGGTTGTAATACTGAGAACAAGAGAAGGTACATCTCTTGTGGATCAGTTCAAGTGGAGGGTACATCCACTTGGTTGTTCAAAGAGAACAAGGGAGGGTACATCCCTTGTGGATCTTTGCTTGTAAAGTATTTTACAAGGCTATTGGAAATATTAAGAATCGGTGGTTGCTTGGGGACTGGATGTAGGCATGGGTTGTTGCCGAACCAGTATAAATCTTGTGTTTGTCTTCTTCTTCCCTACACTCTTTATCTTTCCACTGTGCACTTTTTATTTCCGCTTTACTTTTGTCTAAGTTATTTTTTCTGCTATTTACTTTTTCATAACTTAGTAGTAAAGGCTAATTGAATCTAGTAATATTAAGAAGGATAAATTTTTAATTAGTCAAGACAAAGAGTGGACACACTAAACAAGTGGAGTGGGAGTGGGAGTGGCTTTAGAAGAGTCATCCTCTTGGTCTGGCTAAGGTTCCTGGGCTATGGAGGCCTCACCCCCTCCCAAAGGAGAAGGTTGGACTCCTGACCAGGCAACCTTCTGCAGAAACTCCTCCACGCTCATAACTGGTCATTGCTAGACCACATCCTGCAAGCTCTGCAAAATCAGGAGCTGGCCCTGGTGCAGGCTCTGCAGCATAGACATGAAAGGCTCTAAGCTCTAAGTGGAGGGAACTGGAAGAACTGGAGCTGAAGGGAGAGCAAAGGTAGAGGGAGCAGAAGTAGGGGGAGCATGGTCAACTGAAGGAGATGGGGCCTCAGATCTTCTAGCCCTGGATTTTTGGGTCCCTGGAAAAGTGACCGAAGGGTCATTCAGATTCCAACAATTCTTCTTAATATAAGCCAAATTAATGGCTGGGCTGAGTGACTCATAAGTGAGAGAATATGAGGTGACTCCTCGGGCCTTGCACAAGGCAGTGATGAGGGCTTGAAATCCAAGCCTCGAGGAGTTGGACTGAGCAATGAGCGAGATCTGTTCAGATATAAGTGCTCTTATGTTCATGTCCATCTTCATTACTAGCCCATAAACTAACCAAGCCCTGTCAAGATTAAGATCAGAGGTATGTGAAATTATGGCTAGGTTAGAATAAGATAAAACACTCCAGGTCTGCGCCAGAGTTGTAAGATCCTTCCTCAAGAGCTTACACGGCAAGCCCTCGGTGTTAAGAACAAATCCCCTTCCAGGGATACACAGTCGAGCTGCCAGCTCTTGAGGGTCTGGCCTCAACCTGCAGAACCTAGAGTAAGAAGGTAAGCTCTCCCCTTGCTCCAAGACCACTAGAGTCTTCAAGAAGGTGTTGAGGGAGTCTGCATCGAACTTAATCAGGTGCCCTCGAACCCTAACTTGCTTTGGTTCTTTGTCCTCAGGGACATATAGGTTTGCATAGAATTCTTTAACAATTTCCACATCGATGCTTCCTTCAGAAAAATTAGTGAGCTCCCTGTGCCAGTTCCTCCTCTCGACTTCTCTTTTGAAGTCATCAAACTCATTAATGTATAGCTTCACATTCCTCTCCGGAAGAATGTTCCGGCCAAGTATGTTATCTGCATAATGGTCCCAAGCATCCCTTGATACAAATCTGGATCAGTCATAACTGGCCTGGGATAATGTAGCAGTGGCTTTTCTCTTATGGGGAGCCATTTGCAATACAAAAGAATCAAAACACAAGATTAGACAGGAAATTATTCAATTTGAAAAGCAAAAAATAAAACTGAAAATCAGTCTGGGCGCTTAGCGCAAGAGACTCGCTTAGCGCACCTTAGGAAAAACTACTTATGTGCTAAGCGCGATCGCAACGCGATTACTGAGTGAACACAGATCCAATTTTTTCTGCAGAATTGGCTTAGCGAGCAGGCTCGCTAAGCCCAATTCCATAAATTTTCAAAACAAATAAGGATTTATGCTTAACACGACAAGGCGCGCTTAGCGCGACTACTCTACTGAACAACGCTGGCTTAGCGACCAGGCTCGCTAAGCCCAATTCCAACAAATAGAAAAACAGAGAGATAATTGCACTTAGTGTGACAGGGCACGCTTAGCACGCAACAAAACATAGAAATTTTTAAGTGTCTGAGAACACATTACTCGCTTAACGCACAGACACGCTTAGCGAGTTCATAAGCAATTGAACTTTCAATCAGAGAAAATGAACGCGCTTAGTGGGACAAGGCCGCGCTTTGCGAGTTCATCTAGAAATCCAGATGTTCAACAGAAACAATGAACTCGCTTAGCGCAGCAAGGCGCTTAGCGCGCTCATCGCGATTTCTAGAAAAAGCAGGGGCTTCTCACCCCTCCACTTAGGCCCCTATTAGGCCGTCTAACCCTAATCAAAACAAGCACATTGTATCCATAATAAAACTGTAATTCTAGTATAACGAACAACTAACCTAACAAAACTAAGTATTAACAGAAATTCAACCTAACACTACTAAGTTAACTAGCCTAAAGTTTGAAATTTGGAAATAAAATGAACAAAGTTAAGAAGCTTACTTGTATTGTTGAATATGAGTGCAAAGAGGGAGCAAAAATGCAGGCAATGCAGGGAGATTGAAGTACTGTGCAGAGGGTGAATGCAATGAATGGGAGAAAATGCTCAGAGGAAGTAAAATGGTAACTGCCTAAGGCAGCTGCCTTATTCGCTGGCAGTTTCGAATGAGTCAAAATGACGTTTGAGTTTTAAAGCTCATGCGCTTAGCGGATCTGCTCACTAAGCCCAATACAAATTTATGAAATTCCAGAGAAGTTTTTGGGCTTAGCGCGAAGGTACGCACTGGGCGAGTTTTGCAGCTCTGATTGGTCCTGCAACTCTCGCTTAGCGGGCCAAGGCCATGCTTAGCGAATAAAATGCTCCTTGAATGCAATAGTGGCCCACGCTTAGCACGTCCATCTCGCTTAGCGCTATTCCAAACAGAGAAGGAATAAGGCTTAGTGAGAGCACTCACTTAGCCCAATTTTCGAAATTAATCAGACAAGGGAAAATAGCGCTTAGCGTGTCAGCGTGCTTAGCGAGACCTGACTTGTGCGCTTAGCTAGATGACTCGCTTAGCCCAATTCCAAAAATTAAATGCATAGAGAGTTTATTGGGCTTAGCACACAGGTCACGCGCTTAGCGAGACCGTGCAGCCAATGATTAGGGGTCAATGCGCTTAGCATGAACAACAGCTCGCTTAGCGGGTGAAGAAGATGGCACTTAGCGTGAGGAGTGCGCTTAGCGAGTGGACAACAAAAAAAAATCAAGTTATTTTTCTGTCCACAACTTCACAAAAGCTTTTTAACCCCTTTTCCAATACTAAACATGATGAATTCAAACAATCACAAGCAATCAAACTTAACTAAATGCAAGAAAAATAGAATTAAAAAGGGTTGGGTTGCCTCCCAGTAAGCACTCTTTTAACGTCATTAGCTTGACGCAAAACTGATACAATCCTACCCCCCAAGGGCATTGGATAGAAGACTCCAAGAAGATTGGGCCAAAGATGCAAGAGAAGGCCCTAGGGTTCTCATGAGCCTTAGGGTAGATTTTCGGCCCATGGGCTAAGTATGAGCCCACTTATCTTTGTACATATTAGATTAAGGTTTCTTTATATTCTGGACCTTGTATTTAGGGCTCCATAATGTAGGTAAGGTACTCTAGAAATGTAGAATTTTTCAGCCCTTGTATTTTAGGACACCTAGACTAGTTTTTGTATTAAGGGTAGTTTTGTAATTTCACATGCATTAAGTGAATATTTGATGTGTGTGTTGGAAAATAAATTTAATTGAATTGGGAGAAGCCCAATCCAATTAAATTTTAGAGGGGGGGTGAGCATTTGCTTGCTACACCCAATTACCACATCATATAATCACACTTTGTGCATGTGCTTCATGCTTTACATGCCTCATGCCACCTAAGCATACTTAGTGGAGAATCTTGGACTTGATCTTGAATCAGTGGGTTGAACCATAGCTAAAATTGAATAATCATAATTAGTGAAATTTTGGCTCCAAAATTTGGCTCCACAAATTCAATTTCAAATTCATGTGAAATTTGAATAGAAATTCAAATTGCCCTCCAATTTTGTATGACACTTAGGCTATAAATAGAGGCCTTGTGTGTGCATTTTTTGGAACTTTGATCATTTGAATATTAAACTTCAAATTTCAGAGCTCTTTTAGAGCACAAAATTTCGTGCTCTTCTCTTCCTCTCCCTTCATTCATCTTCTTCTTCCTCCAAGCTCTTATCCATGGCCTCCTATGGTGGTGAGCTTCTTCTAGACTCATCTTCTCCTTGAAGTGGCGTCTCCTCTCTCTCTTCCTTCTCCATTCTGCTTCCATTCATCTTCCAAGAAGAAAAGGAATCCATTGATGAAGAAGATCCTAGGCCTACAAGCTCCAATGGAGCTTACACCATGTGGTATCAAGAGTATCTTCATCTAGGTGATGTTCTTTTGCTTCCTCTATCTTTTTGTTCGGTGAATTCTCTTTAATTCCTTGTTCTTCATCTTATTCTCCATGTATATTCTCCATTGTCTTGTGGTTTTGTGCTGTTTAGAGTAGATTCAAAAAAATAAACCGATTAAATCTTAGATCTACACTTGTTCTTGCATTTCTATGGTTCAAATTTTGTAGATCTACTCTTGAATCATGTTTTTGTGTTGATTTTAGGTTCTATCATTTTTCATTCATAATATTCTTGTGCTGAACCTTAGATCTAAATTTTCTTCCAAAATATTGATTAGAAAAAAAACGCAAAAATCTAAGTGTAAATCACTTAATCCATGTTGTCTTAGAGTCATGTTTAGTCATAGTAATTGTCACATTATGTTCTAAGTTTGTGTTGAATTTTTATTTTGTTGATTGAATTCTAGATACATTTTTTTTTCATGTATTCTTTTCATTCTTAGCCTATCTTTTGAATTTTGAGTCTAATTCATGCATGTTATTTAATTCATAACATGTTCTAAATCAATTCCTAGAAGTAGTCTTGTTGTTGAACTCTTTTTTTTTGTTTTCTAAGTTTCCTACATGATGCCTATGATGAAGTTGAGTTGTGGTGCTGAGTTGTGGCTGGATTTGTCAATCAAATAAGTCTTAAGCTCTCTTGAATTGTGTTATTCAAGACAATTGAGCATAAGCAAACACAAATTGTAACTATCCAAGCCTTAAGCAACATAGACACTACTCTTGATTTCTAGGTTGAAATCGCTGGTGTTGGCAGCTTGAACATACAAACATGTATAAATTACTGGGAATTGTTCACTACGTGTTTTGAGCTGAAATTTTTATTGAATTTTCTAGACATCTGAACAAAAATTATAAAAAAATAACCAAGCGATTTGGATAAAAGGAAAAAATAATAAAAATCACACAAATTGGCAGAAAAATCAGTGTCCAGGAAAAAAATAGTGAAAGGGAAGTGTGCTTATTGTTTTGGCTCAAAATTTGTTCTATAATTGGTGCGTATTTTATACCAATCCTAGTTCTGAAATTTCAATTGAAAATTATTGTGAAAACAAGTGCCAAAACTAGAGGTTTCTTGAGTCTTTCTTTTATAGCTTTTCTACTCTACTCTAGAGCCATTCTAGATTTCTCTTTGAGTCCTAGCTTGATTTTATGTGTTTTTCATTGCTTTAATTGTTGAATAATCCTTGAAAATTTGTCTTGTTGAAACTCTATTGGTTTAGCTTTCATTTCATTTTTTTTGGTCTTTGGTTATTGCTTGTCTCTTTGTTTCCTTGCTTGTGAGTTGCCATATAGGGAATTGTAAAGGAGGATTGGTGTCATACCTTGAAGAATTTGAGTCAAGAAGCAAGGGGCCAACCACCTTAAGAGCTATTGGACTAAGAAGCACTCCAAATTGAGTTAAACACTAAATAGAGAATAGCCACCACAATTGAGGACTTTTTTTTTGTAATTTTGTAATTGGAAACTTGTTTTGCTTTCAAATTTTGTAACAAAAAGGCCTTTCATTGGAAGTAAGTTGGGAGCCTCCAATAGGTCACCCTACTTCCATTTGTGTGTAATAATTTTAGGCAATTTTCCCATAGGATAGTGAGTGTTTTTTTGGGAACCTTAAATGAGGTCATCCAAACACTCTTAGGATCCGCCTAGTTTGCATTTCTTGCACTTTAATTTCTTGCTTGCTTTCATAGCTTATTTCCTTTACCCTCCATTGTCAAACCGCCTAGATAGCTTGCCTTTTACCAATTAGTTTTTACCTTATCTTTCACACCTCTTTTAGTGTTTATTTTGGCTAGTTTCAACCATAGTTTCTTTTACCTTTTGTTTTCAAACCCCCAACAAGAAAGAACCATAATTTAGGAACCTACATGAGTCTTCATTCTTCATCTAGTGTTAATGGTGAGGGTTCTACTCCTAAGGACCCCTTTTATAAGATATTAGATGAGTTGAGATCCCTTAAGTTGTGGAAAGAAAAACAAGAGATAAAAGAAAAAGTTAAAAAAAGAGTGAAAGAAATAAGTCAAGATGAAAGAGAGAAAATAAGAGAGGAAGAAAGAAGAAAAATAATGAAAGAAATGAAAAGAGAAAAACATGCCTCCTATAGTAGTCATGACTCTTGCAAAAGTTTAAGTGAAGAACTTAGCGACTATTATAGAGGGCACCATAGTTCACATACTAAACATCACTCCCAAAGAAGAGAAAAGGATAGAAGGCCTCAAGAGGTTAACATTAGCCTCCCATATTTCCATGGAAAAGATAATGTTGAGGCCTACTTAGATTGGGAAATGAAGGTTGAACAACTCTTTGCTTGCCATCATATTAGCGAAGAGAGAAAAGTTCCATTGGCTACCCTTAGCTTTCAAGGGTATACCCTATATTGGTGGACTTCCCTTGTTAGGGAACAAAGGATTCATGGGGATCCTCTAGTAGAGTATTGGAATGATCTTAAGAGTGCCCTTAGGAAGAGGCACATTCCCTCCTACTATGAAAGGGAGATTATGGACAAGCTCCAAAGGCTTAGACAAGGGAGTATGAGTGTTGAAGAATATAGACAACAAATGGAACTACTTCTTTTAAGAGCTGGACTTAGGGAGGAGGAAAGAACAAGCATAGCTAGGTTCCTTAGTGGGCTTAATATAGAAGTGAGGGACAAGGTTGAACTCCTTCCATATAGGGACCTAGATGAGCTAGTCCAACTTTGTATAAGAGTGGAGCAACAACTTAAAAGAAAGCCTTCTTCAAAATCTTATGGCTCTCACTCATATCCAAGGAAGGACCATGATGCAATCCTATCCCGCAAGGGCATTGGGTAGAAGACTCCAAGTAGATTGGGCTAGAGATCCAAGGGTAGGCCCTAGGGTTCTCATGAGCCTTAGGGTAGATTTCGAGCCCATGGGCTAAGTATGAGCCCGCTTATCTTTGTAAATATTAGAATAGGTTTTTCCTTCGTTTGGGCCTTGTATTTTGGCCATTCTAGTAGTATAGGGTTTTAGCCTTGTATTTTGGGGCATTTTGAGTAGTCTTTGTAGTAAGGACTTTTTTTTGTATTTTCATGTTTTTTTGTCATGGGGGTGAGCTTAGCTATTATAGGGGGTGTGTAGCTAAGTTCTAGCTTCTCATCTCAAGGAGGTGAACTTAGCTATTAGAGAGGTATGTGTAGCTAAGCTCTAGCTTCTTTAGGAATCTTCTTAAGGAAGCTTCTCAAGAAGGTGAGCTTAGTTATAAGAGAGGTGTGTGTAGCTAAGCTCTAGCTTCTCAAGGAAGTTTTCTCAAAGAAGCTTCTCAAGGAAGTTTTCTCAAGAAATCTTCTCAAGGAAGCTACCTAGTCTATAAATAGAAGCATGTGTAACATTTGTTGTAACTTTGATTGAGAGTCTTGTGAGATACAACTCAAAGTTCAACTTCTCTCCCTTTTTCTTCCTTCAATTTCATGCTCCCCCCTCTCTCTTTCTCTCCTTCTTTCTTTTCCTCCATTGAAGCATCCTCTCCAAGCTTCTTATCCAAGGCTCATCTTGGTGGTGAAGCTCCTTCTTCTATGGCTTATTCCCTAGTGGATGACGCCTCCTCTCACCTCTTCTCCTTTGTCTTCCGCTGCATCTCCATGGTGGAAAGTTACCATTAAAGGACCTCATTGAAGCTCAAAGATCCAGCCTCCATAGAAGCCCCACAAGCAAGCTTCCATCACTAGGCCTACAAGCTCCAATGGAGCTTACATCACTAGGTGTCTGTATAGGTGTCATATCATCCTATCTGAATACTTATCTAGTATAGAACTAAACCGCAAAAGATTGGTTTGGTTCAATTCGGATTTTATTTTAAATGAAAACTGAACCGGATGTATTTTTAAAGCTTGATTTGAGTGACTTTTTGATCAAAAACCAAACCAAAACGAACAATAGACATTCCTAGTTTGTAGTGACATTTAATATATCTTCACCCAAAGTAGTCCATGCATAAGTTCACAAGTTTTTGCCTCCATAGGATTTGGAGTTCCACTGAAATGCAAAGTCTTGGTTAATATCTATATGAAAATATTTTAATATATAAATAAAGATTTTTTTATGAAATCAAATAATTTTTTTACAAAAATACATTTTTTTAAACCTTGGTACTATTTCACACTTTAAGAAATATTTTTATTATATTTTTATATTTTTTAACCAAAGGAAAAGTTAATTTTTAAATTTTAAAAAATTAATAATCTTTTTATAATTTTAATGATTTTTGCCCTCAAGGTTTATAATAATTCTTATAAAAACTTCTTATATGTTTTAGACCGGTTGAACCGGTCACCCGTGGCCCACGACGTTCAAAAACACGGCTTTCTGTTCCCTTTGTCGTGTTGGGTTTTTCCTCTTTCGCAGCTCAAACTCAAATCCCCATCTATTCTCTCTCCGTACTTGAGGTCAGTGTTGTGTTCAATCATTCGATCTACGCTTTGGCTGGTCAGGACAGTAGTAAGCTTCTCCAATTTCAAACTTCCTTTCTTTTTTTAATTTCATCGTCGTTAGTTCCAAACGGAAGCTAATTTCCGCTGTCCAGAGTATGATACAAATAAAAGTTTCAAACTCTATAATTTTCTTATCATTTATAGCTGTTTGGTCTTCTTTTATGTGTGCTTTGGAGGAAAGATTAAATCCCGCAGTTACTTAATTAAGCTAATTTACTGATTTGCATTTCAAGGAATTAATTGATTGGGCAATTTTAATTTTCAAGGACTAATTTAGGGTTTACTTAATAATTGTCCTAATCATGTGTTGTGGTTTATAAATGTGCATATAATCCCTGCCACTAGTGACCAACCATGTAAATCTTTTAATAGGCACATAATCTTCTTCTATAACATCGACCGGGGTCGTCCTCTCGAAAAATGCTACCTCTGCGTCCACAATCACAGGTTGGAGCACCAAAAACATCGCTGTCTCTTGTTTCCTCAGACCCCCTCCTGTCTCCTGATGAACCTAGGTCAAACTCTGACAATCTCCGTGAATCTCCGGCTGAAAGTGCAAGTTCACAAGAAACTTGGCCTATAGCTGATGCTGCCGCAGCAAAGAAGATGGAGAATGGAAAAGCGGAGATTAATTGCCTTGAGCAGAAAGTGATTCATCGTGTTTCTAGTGCAGACAAAGTTACTCTTCAGGACGTTGCTAGAGAAAGTATCGCTACGATATGTGAAAAAATGCATCGTCTACCTGAGGAATATCTAGAAGAGTTGAAGAATGGACTTCGAGTTATCCTTGAGGGAGGGAATGGTTCGCAGCATAGAGAGGATTTTTTCATTTTGCAGAAGCTTGTTCAGAGTAGAACTGATTTGACTGCCAAGACACTGGTCAGAACACATCGGGTGCAGCTTGAAATCCTTGTTGCAATAAATACTGGAATTCAGGGATTTTTGCATCCTAGCATTAGTCTATCCCAGACTTCCCTGATTGAGATCTTTGGCTATAAGAGATGCAGAAACATAGCGTGCCAAAACCAGCTTCCAGCTGATGATTGTACCTGTGAAATATGCACCAACACTAATGGTTTCTGCAATCTTTGCATGTGTGTGATCTGCAACAAGTTTGACTTTGAGGTGAATACATGCCGCTGGATTGGATGTGATTTGTGTTCTCATTGGACTCACACAGATTGTGCCATTCGTGAGCGACATATTTGCATGGGCCCTTCTTCAAAGAGTGGAGCAGGACCGAGTGATATGTTTTTCAGGTGTCAAGCATGCAACAGGACTTCAGAATTGTTGGGTTGGGTTAAAGATGTCTTCCAGCACTGTGCACCGTCATGGGATGGAGAAGCCTTAATGAGGGAACTTGATTATGTTAGTAGGATCTTTCATGGGAGTAAAGACCCCCGAGGAAGGAAGCTATTTTGGAAGTGTGATGATCTCAAGGAAAAATTTTTAAGTAAAAAAATGGATTCAAAAGCTGTTTGCCGGGCAATACTGATGTTTTTCCAAGGTACTTGAAATCTAGTTTTTTCTGTCTTTATATATGTAGAGAGAGGAGGGATCAAGTTAGTCTAAGTGTAACTTTAAAAGAGTTACTCTTCATATTCGTCATTTATTTTCTTGAAATATAATGGTTAAGATTAGTTACTCATTGGAATCATTGGATTTCAAGAAAATGAATGTCGAGGATGAGAGTAACTCTTAAAGAGTTTCTCTTGGAGTAACTTGATCCCATAACTAGAGATAGCAATGACAAATAGTGCTTTTAGACTACGGCTTTATATGTTCTCTTCGTTGCATATTTTGAAATGATATCTGCATTGCTCAATTTTCTCTTCATTGAACCCTGAATTTCAAGTTAACGACACATGGGAAGAAAATGTATGGCAATGGCGCACTATCATTAGAAAAGTAGGCATAATCACTAAAGTTGATGCTATGATTATAATTTCTTTCTTGATAAATGCTGGCAACTCACTCTTTAACATGCTTCTTTTGTGAAAAATCCCTATGATTGACTAAAGTTTATTGGAAATCACATTTTTTGTAGGTCCCACTTGTTATTTAATTATTCTCTCTTTTGATTTTGTAATTTTCAATAAATTCTAACCTAGTGAAGTGTGTGTTGTAAACACTCCTCTTGGTTTCTTTTTTTTTTTCTTTTGAAGGCAAAGGCTGTTTTATTTGTTTTTTTTTTTTTTTGGGGGGGGGGGGGGGGGGGTTATGCATGGTTGGTTATAATTTTAACTTTTCTCTTGTTGTAACCCATGCATTGAAGAGCTTGAGGTGGACTCTGCAAAATGCCTGGAAAATGGAGAAAGTGGAAGGTTGATTGCTCCACTGGACGCATGCAATAGAATTGCTGAAGTGGTGCATGAGGCTATAAGAAAGATGGAAATGGTAGCTGATGAGAAGATGAGGATGTTCAAGAAGGCTCGCTTATCTCTCGAAGCTTGTGATCGTGAACTAGCTGACAAGGCCAGGGAGGTGACAGAGCTCAAGATGGAGAGACAAAAAAAGAAGCTGCAGATAGAAGAGCTGGAGAAAATTGTGAGGCTGAAAAATGCAGAGGCTGATATGTTCCAATTGAAGGCTGATGAGGCTAAACGAGAGGCCGAGAGGCTTCAAATGATTGCTCTTGCCAAGCAAGATAAATCAGAGGAAGAATTTACTAGCAACTACTTGAAACAACGATTAAACGAGGCTGAGGCCGAGAAGCAGTACCTTTATGAAAAGATCAAATTGCAGGAGAGTTCTCGCGCTTCGCAGGGCAGTAGTGGTGGTGACCCCTCTCAGATGCTGATGTATTCCAAAATTCACGATCTGCTTTACAGTGTTCCTTCCAAAGCAGACAGTCAGGGTAATGAGCGCCACCCTTTTCGGACAAATCCCTGAGAGTCCATTGTGTTTGTAATGCCAATTATGTTAGCTGTTGTAGCTAAGTCACCTTTGAACAATTTAGGATGAGCCACTTTTATGGCAATGTAATCACCATCTTCATCAATTTTATCTGCGTTTTGATATTGGAAAAAGCTTCAATATATGTTTGGAACTCTAACCATTATTAATATGCTTTTGTAAGGAATTTGTTGATTGTTGTTGCATAACTTGTGGTTACTGGTAAGTTGAATTAAATGTTTGGCATTGTGATAAATTTCTGGATAACAGTTATATAGGAGAAAAAAATAAAAAGGTAAAATGAATTAAGATTTTCTCATAAGTTAAAATTAACTATCTTATGTATAAATTAATTTATAGAAATTTTTTATTTTATTTCTTCAAAAAGTTAACTTTAATTTATGCACTAGTTTTGTGTTTTTTTTTTTGCTACAATGCATTAGGTAATTTTAATTTATGGAAAAGACTCAATTCTTTTAACTTTATTATTTTCCTCTTACATAAGTATTTTTAAGTTTATCCAAACAATTAATATTTCGGTGAGTGGCATCAACGGCCACATAAATTATAAAGTTGTTATTGTACAAGTATATAAAATATTATACTATTATTACGTTGGAAGAAAGGAAAAAAAATGATCGAACCCGAAAAGCAATGTTTTGAAAATCAGATCGATTGCAACTTGAACCGGTCCAGCGATTGGTTCGGACAATCCAAAATCAGACTATCTGAGAATGTGGGTACAGCAAATCGATGTTGAATAATTCTTTTGTCTAATTGTCATTGCGGGAAATTAATTTACTGAAACTTAATTAATCTCTGATTTTAGTATTATCACTTCTACAAGTCTACAATCAATATTCTCACATTTTCAAGTCAATATTTTCACATCTTGATATCAATATTCTTACCCGTATAGGTTTTGAAAATATTTTCAACCAAACGATAATACTAGCCTAGAGAGATGACAATACGACTATCGACTATAAGATGTGAGAATATTCAATGCTCACTTGCTGTGACAATATTGGATTCAACACCTTTGCAAGTCTACACTAAATAATTTCACTTCTTCATGTCAATACTTTTACCACTTATAGTAACTCTTAAGACCAATATTTTCACCTACATAGGTTTTGAACTCAGTATTCCCAACCAAGTGATAATAATGGCATAGAGAAGTGAGAATATTGACCTTAATAGAGGAGAATACTCATTGCAAACTTATAGACGTGAAAATATTGAATTCAATGACTAATTAGGTTATTGTGCTTAATTTTTCATTTGCTTGTTTTACTATTTTAGTTTTATTAATTTAAAATATTTTATGAAGATAATAATAGAAGATATATTTTATTATTTATGTATTTTAATTCATGAATTGATTGTTTTAATAATTTATTCAACTCAATATTAAATTAACTTTTGTGAAATGTTGGATAATTTAATATTGAAATTGAACTTCAGATTTATAAACCAATTAAAAAAAATCTTAACAAACACATACAAAAGTTAAAATTAATATTAGATTAAAAGTTACATTATTTTTTTCATAAGCTCGTTAAACTATTTTAATTTTATTACTTTAAAATATGTTTTATGAACGATAATAATAAAATATATATTTCATTATTCATGTGTTTTAATTCTAATTAATTGCTATACATCTTATGATTTTAGTATTGATAAATATTAATTCATATTTATGTAATAATTTTTTCATATTTTTTATCTTTTCAATCCATTTATATATACTCTTTCTTTTAAAAAAAATTGTTTCAACGACTAAATTTTAAAATAAATTTTATGAAATCTTGGGTAATTTTCTATTTCTCTATAAGACTATTTTTCTATATAAATTACTTTGACCAAAAGCTTATTTGGTACGACAATCAATTAACTGTTTGAGAAACTTCTTTTATCTTATTTATCATTCTTGCATGCCTGGCACGACAATCAATTTGTTAATTGTCATTGTTACATTGTACCTTAAGGTTAGAAATTATTTGAATCATATCAACTTTACAATTTTTTTTAATTATATGCCCTAATTTAAACGGAATTTCAAATATATATGATTAGTTTTAAATAGAAGACCTGATTTGTATCATGTTTCGTAGTTACACAAGTGAATCTAAGTTATTCTTGTATAAACATAAAATAAATGTTTAAGAAAATTATAAAGAAAAAACACTTTTAGTTTTTTTAAAAAAAATAATATTATTACTAAAGTATTTAAATGTAAAAAAATAATTATAAACAATATAATTCCAATAAAGTTAATTTAATTTAATTTTACTTTTGTGAAAGAAAAAATCCAAAAAAATTTAGTTTAAACAATATGAGTAAAATCACCAAATCTTTACTGATGCAATCTTACCCCGCAAGGACATTGGATAGAAGACTTCAATAAGATTGGACCAGAGATGCAAGAGAAGGCCTTAGGGTTCTCATGATCCTTAGGGTAGATTTCGGGCCTATGGGCTAAGTATGAGTCCGCTTATCTTTGTACATATTAGATTAAGGTTTCATTATTTTTGGGCCTTGTATTTAGGGCTCCATAATATAGGTAAGGTACCCTAGAAATGTAGGATTTTTCAGCCCTTGTATTTTAAGGCACCTAGACTAGTTTTTATATTAGGGGTAGTTTTGTAATTTCACATGCATTAAGTGAATATTTGATGTATGTGGTTGGAAATAAATTTAATTGAATTGGGAGAAGCTCAATCCAATTAAATTTTAGAGGGGGAGGTGAGCATTTGCTTGCTACACCCCATTGTCACATCATATAGTTACACTTTGTGCATGTCCTTCATACTTTACATGCCTCATGACACCTAAGCACACTTAGTGGAGAATCTTGGACTTGATCTTGGATTAGTGGGCTGAACCATAGCTAAAATTCACTAATCATAATTAGTGAAATTTTGGTTCCAAAATTTGACTCCACAAAATCAATTTCAAATTCAAGTGAAATTTGAATAGAAATTCAAATTTCCCTCCAATTTTGTGTGACACTTAGGCTATAAATAGAGGTCATGTGTGTGCATTTTTTCAACTTTAGATTTCAAAGCTCTCTTAGAGCACAAAATTTTGTGCTCTTCTCTCCCTCTCCCTTCATTCATCTCCTTCTTCCTCCAAGCCCTTATCCATGGCCTCCTATGGTGGTGAGCTTCTTCTAGACTCATCTTCTCCTTGAAGTAGCGTCTCCTCTCTCTCTTCTTTCTCCATTCCGCTGCCCTTCATCTTCCAAGAAGCAAATGAATCCATTGATGAAGAAGATCCTAGGCCTACAAGCTCTAATGGAGCTTACATCATTTACCATTTTCTTATAATACAAAATTAAAAAATTACTATCGTAATTTTAAGGTAAGTTATTAGAAATAAATTCAAATGTAAAAAATATTAAATATGTCCTTTTATGTCATTCGACAATTATTAGTTAGCCTTGCTAAACATTTTTTGATACAATTTTGGGTACGAATCATTTCATGAGGTGTCACTTGGAAGATAAGCTAAAGGAAGACATCATAATAATGATGGACAACCCTTGATAAGTTTAAACGGGTTTAGCCTAGAACCTAGAGAATACTCTCACAATACACACAAGTATTTTGTTTCTTCTTAAAACCAAGTCTTCCCATTCCATTGTAATTTTGTGTACTTATAGGCCGTCAATCTTTAATTAGTCTCAATGCACCATTAACTATAATTATGAACATTAACTACAATTATGAAGGTCGTCAACATTATTCTAAAGTTATCTATATAGACAAAAAAACCATGTTGTTTTGAAAAGATTTCAATAATTACGTTAAATCACAATTAAACACCTCCCTTTCTTACGATATTTTCCTTCACAGATTGGTATCAAAGCTCAATCTCTAAGGGTTGAGCACTTGACAGTGTCTAGAGCAAAAGATCCAAATGGCAGATAACAACAACAACAACAACGGTCAATTCATCCTTGATGGAGCTTCTCTCACAAGGCCACTAGGCTTCATAAGAGAAAAATATCTTTATTGGAAAGACAAAATTGAAATGTACATCAAGTCCAATTACTACAAGCTCTGGCTAATCATCACAAATGGAGATATTGTTGGATCAAGTGGCCTCAGAATAATTAAGAAGGTAGAGGGGTTGAATTAATTATTCCTAAATCTTTACTAATTAAAAATTTACTCTTCTAAGGCTTTTACTATGTTGTTAAGTGAATAAAGGAGTAGAAGAGAAACTTAACCAAAAGTAAAAGCAGAAATTAAAATGCACAACGGAAATTAAAAAAGTAGGGAAGAAGGAGACAAGCACACAAGAGTTTTATACTGGTTCGACAACAACCCGTGCCTACATCCAGTCCCCAAGCGACCTGCGGTCCTTGAGATTTCTTTTCAACCTTGTAAAATTCCTTTACAAGCAAAGATTCACAAGGGATGTACCCTCCCTTGTTCTCTTTGAACAACCTAGTGGATGTACCCTCCACTAAAACTGATCCACAAGAGATGTACCCTCTCTTGTACTCAGTCAAACCCAAGTAGATGTACCCTCTACTTGTACCACAAAGGATGTACCCTCCAATGTGTTAAGACAAAGATCTCAGGCGGTTAAACCTTTGAAACTTTGTGAATGGGGATACAAAAGAATTCTCAGGCGGTTAGTCCTTTGAAATCTTTTGTATATGGGAAATGGAAGAATCAAAAGAATTCTCAGACTGTGTCATTTTGAATTCTTTGACAAGGGAGAAGGGAGACACAAAAGAATTCAGGCGGTTAGTCCTTTGTTCTTTTGGAAAAGGGAGAAGAGAGACACAAAAAGAATTCAGGCTGTTAGTCCTTGGCGAATTCTTTTTGGCAAAGGGAGAAGAGATGAAAAGAATGAATAGCACAAGTTTTCAAGGTTTAAAAAACCAGAAACTTTGGAAAGCTTTTTGGCACAAGGTTGTAAAGGATTGTATTGTAAAGGTTGTTCAAGATTATTGAAATGCAAATCAAAGTCTTGCTTTTATAGACTCTTCATGTCTGGTCAAGAGAACCATTAGAAGAGTTATGACTTTTAGAAAAACTTAAAACTAATTTGAAAAAGTCAAAAACCATTTGAAGAGTTACATCTTTTGATTTGTTCAGAAACTATTACTGGTAATCGATTACCAAATTAGTGTAACCGATTACACAAAGTTTTTTTGTGAAAGGATGTGACTCTGCACATTTGAATTTGAATTTCAACGTTCAAGCACACTGGTAATCGATTACCAAAACATTGTAATCAATTACAGCTTTTTAAAATCAATTGGAACGTTGTAAATTCAGTTGAAATCTTTTTCTCAAAAACATTTTGCTACTGGTAATGGATTACAACAATCTGGTAATCGATTACCAGAGAGTAAAAACTCTTCGGTAAACAAGTTTTGAGAAAAATCCATGTGCTACTCAGTTTTTGAAAAAACTTTTTCATACTTATCTTGATTAAGTCTTCTCTTGATTCTTGAATCTTGAGTCTTGAATCTTGATCTTGATTCTTGGAACTTGAACCTTGAATCTTGATTCTTGAAACTTGAACCTTGAATCTTGATTCTTGATTCTTGAAAGCTTGAACCTTGAATCTTGATTCTTTGAGATCATCATCTTTGTTATCATGAAGTGTTCTTGATCTTTAAGCTTTTTGTCATCACCTTTGTCATCATCAAAACTTCTTTGAATCAATCTTGATTCATCATGAAGTTTGCTTCTACAAATATACTTGTTATCATCCCCGAAGCATAATGGACAAATGAATATCTTGCTATAATGTAGCTAAACACTAAAGCTCATTATACCTTAACATGTGCTCTCTCCATAAATGAATACAACAAGATATGTAGATTAAAGACAAAAAAATGAATTTAGGACTCTCTAAGCATAACTTTGAAGGGACAAAAGATGTTCAACTCAAAAAAGTTTCCACTCTGACACGCCACTATGAAAGTTTTCGTATGGAGGAAGGAGAATCTATGGATGATATGTTTAGGAGATTGCCAGTTCTTCTAAATGGACATAAAGCTCTAGGATAAACCTTTACCAAAGCTCAAATTAATTTGAAGATCTTAGATAGCTTTCCCAAAGTGTAGGAACCTAAAACAACAGCTATCCAATAAGCTAGAAATTTAAAAACATTGGAAAGCTTTTGGAAAGTTCTAACACGTTAACCACACTTCTAAAAATTCACTGTCTATAACTGAAAAATGTGACTTTTGTAGTATGTCTAGACACTCTAAGTTTAGATGCATCCATAAGAAGAAACGAATGTCTAAGAGTACTAATGCCCATGCACCCAAAAAGATATGGGTACCAAAATCTCAAATTGTTCCCATTGTAGATATCCTCTATAGGAAAAGACCAGGGTTTAAGTTGGTACCTAGACAGTGGATGCGCACAACACATGACAGAGGAAAGGTTTGTGTTCCTCGACCTAAAACCCATTGAAGGAGGAACATTTTCCTTTGAAGGCATGGGTAAAGGAAAGAATATGGGTATAGGTAAAATTGGTATTCCTTCCTTAGCTTCCATAGACAACGTCTTACATGTTGAAAGTTTAAAATATAATTTACTGACCATAAGTCAATTTTGCAATAGTGGTTATATTGTATCATTTAGCAAAGACCAATGTATAGTCAAGACAGACAATGGCAAGTCCTTCTTTATTGCTAGGCGACATAGCAATCTGTATGAGATTGATATAATAGGTCTTAGTAAACAACATGTAAAGTGTCTACTTTCTAAAGAAGATGAAAGGTGGTTTTGGCACAAATAACTTAGGCATGCCAACAAGAAGCATATTTGAAAACTTTCCAAAAATGATTTAGCAAAAGGACTGTCCAAAATCAATTGGAAAACTCATCTTCTTTGTGAAGCATGTCAGCAAGGGAAACAGATCAAAACTTCTTTTAAATCTAAAGATATTGTTTCCACCTCTAGACCTTTACAACTGTTACACATGGACTTGTTTGGTATAACAAGAACTTTGAGTTTGGGAGGAAATAAATATGGTTTTGTCATAGGTGATGACTATTCTAGATATACATGGGTATACTTCCTTGCACATAAACATGAGTCTTTTAAGGTCTTTGAAATATTTTGTAAAATAATTCAAAATGAAAAAGGTTTTTGTATTTCTTCTATTAGAAGTGATTATGGAATTGAGTTTGAGAATGTTGAGTTCAAATCATTATGTGAAAAGAATGGCATTTTCCATAACTTCTCCTCACCAAGAACTCCGCAACAAAATGGGGTAATTGAAAGGAAAAAATAGAACTCTGCAAGAAATGGCTAGGACTGTGCTCCATGAGAACTTACTTCCTAAGTACTTATGGGCAGAAGCAGTAAACACAAAATGTTATGTGCAAAACAAGATATTGATCTAACCTTTTATTGAAAAGAATCTTCATGAACTATGGAAAGGAAGAAGACCTAACATCTCATACTTTCATCCATTTGGATGCGAGTGTTTTATCCTAAACACTAGGGATCAACTTGGCAAGTTTGATTTAAAAGTGGATAAAGGAATCTTTTAAGGATGTTTTGATAATCTAAAGCCTACAAAATTTTAAATTGAAGAACTTTGGTTGTGGAAGAATCTATTCATGTTAAATTCAATGGTGAACTAACATTTGATAGGAAGCTGTCAGATCATGAGGATGATTTTGCAGATAGGTTCGTCTGATGTATCTAAAGTAGATAAAGTTAAACAAACCGATGAAGACCTCATTCAGACTAAAGAATCATCAAATCAACCACCTTAAATGAAGGACTGGAAATTTGTTAACTATCCACAAGGTCGAATCAATGGAGATCAGGCTGAAGGAGTTAAAACCATATCATCATTCAAAGACCTTGCATCTTATGCCCTTGTGTATGAAGTTCAACCTAAAACTATAGACGAAGCTTTGATAAACAATGACTAGATAACTACGATGGAAGAAGAACTAAATCAGATTCTCAGAAATGATGTCTGGACACTTGTTCCAAAGCTAGAAAGCAAAAACATTATTAGGACAAGATGGGCCTTCAGAAACAAGCTGAATGAACAAGGAGAAGTAGTACAAAACAAAGCATGGTTAGTAGCTCAAGGCTATAATTAGCAAGAAGGTATAGATTTCACTGGAAATTTTGCCTTTGCTGCTCACAAAAGCATTTAGCTTTTTCAAACGGATGTTAAAAGTGCCTTCATAATTGGTTTCATTGAAGAGGAAGTTTATGTCAGACAACCTCCTGGCATTGAGGATCAAACTTTCTTAGATCATGTTTTTAAATTTAAAAAGGCTCTATATGGTCTGAAATAGGCACCACGTGCATGGTATGGCAAACTCAGTTCTTTTCTTTTAGAAAATAGTTTTGTGAGAAGCAAAGTAGACACAACTCTCTTTAGAAGAGAAGCTGGCAAATATTTAATTATAGTTTAAATATATTTTAATGACATTATCTTTGGAGCTACTAATGAATCTTTGTGCAAGGTTTACTCAAATCTAATGAAGAGTGAGTTTGAAATGAGCATGATGGGAGAACTCAGGTTTTTCTTAGGTATTCAAATAAAACAGAACAAAAAAGATATTTTCATTCATTAATGGAAATATACTAAAGAACTTCTCAAGAAGTTTAAGATAGAGGATGCCAAACCAATGAAAACTCCTATGCATGCTTCCAATCCTCTAAGTAAAGATGAATCAAGTAAACCAGTAGATCAGAGGATCTATAGAGGTATGATTGGATCACTTTTGTATACCACTACCAGTAGACTTGATATTATGTATAGCGTTTGTCTGTGTGCTAGATTTCAATCTGATCCTCGAGTATCACATCTTAAAGTTGTTAAAAGGATCTTAAAATATCTAGTAGGACCACTAACAAAAGTCTATTCTATAAAAAAAATTAGGATTTTAGGTTAAAAGGATATTTGATGCAGACTATGCAAGAGACAAAGTTGAACGAAAAAGAACAAGTTGTAGACTTCATTTTCTTGGACCATGTCTAATATCTTGAGCAAGTAAGAAGCAAAACTCCATAGCTTTATCTACAGTTGAAGTTGAGTACGTGTCTATTGCATGTTGTTCACAACTACTATGGGTAAAGTATCAACTAGAAGTTTACTCTAGTATTGAAAACAATATACCTGTATATTGTGACAATACTAATGCAATTAATCTACCTAAAAATCCTATACAACACACAAAGGCCAAACATATTGAGATAAAAAATAACTTCATTCATGATTATGTGAAAAAAGGGGTTTTCAATCTCAAATTTGTAGACATGAATCATTAATGGGATGATATCTTCACTAAGCCTTTGTCTGAAGAACGTTTTGTCTGTATAAGGAAATATTTAAATGTGGTTAACTTATCATATTAATGATATATATATATATATATATATATATATATATATATATATATATATATATATATTCAAACTCTATTATCATCTTACACTTTCATTAATCTATTTGATTAACACATGTTCTAGTCTGTAGAATGCAAGGAGGCGTGCTCATAAAGATAAAAACCTTTCAGTTTTTCATCAAAAAATGTGTGCCACCATTTTTTTCACCATGATTGAGAAATGTTTTTCAAAATATTAAATGTTTTTTCAATCCTTATTGCATGTTTCTCTTTCTTTTCAAAAACCTATAAAAAGCAACAGTGGGCAACCAAAGAATTTCTTTTGAAAAACTTGAACTCAAAATTCTTTGTAACTCTTACATTTTCTGAGAAACCAGTTCTTCAAAGTTCTCTCTCTCTCTCTCTCTCATTCAAAGGTTCAATCTTTCTATAAACAATGGCTCCCAAAAGAAGTGATCTTGATAAGGTTTCATCTATCAACAATGTTGAAGATGCAAACAATGTTTTCCCTAAAGATTGGTTCATTCCTGGAAAATGGGTGAACTTTCAAAGTCTGAAAAAAGAAGGATTTGTTGTAAAGGACTTATTTGATCGTGTCAGTTGGACCCAGTTCCTGGCACTAGGGTGATACACTCTATTCTAGGGAACTACTAAGCAGGATGGAATCATCATTCATGGAACTGTAAACAAGAGAGAACCGATCATCTCCCTTAAGACGGTTGTTGCAACGACATGGTGCTCTGAAGTAGGCCTAGTCTTCAATAAGGACTAGGAAAAGAAGATAACCCAAGAAATGGAGGATTTCATGCTTTATAAAAAGCAATGTCCAAAGTCATCTGACAAGAAGGGTCTGGTCAGTTTTCTAAAGACTACCAATCTCAATTATATGTACAAACTCATTCATAGTTTCTTGTTCAACATAGTTTTGCCTTTTGCCTAGAGTGAGATTAAGAGACTATGTAAGTGATAGAGACAGATTTTGCATGTACAAAATCATGGTAGGCAAAAAAGGTAAATTTGTCTGAACCATCTTCTTTTGTTGGCTTAAAGCCTTCAAGGAAAAATTTCACACCAAGAACAAGAAGAACCTTATTCCTTACGGGATGTTGTTTACTTAGATCCTAAGGAATAATGGAATAGGAATCTCTGTGATGGAACCATCTAGAGGAACCACACAGCTCAAAGGTTTGACCTTTGTTAAAATGGGAATATTCGATAACTTCCCTGAAAATGCTCAAAAGCATATAAGAAGAAAGGTCAAGAAGGAGCAAATACAGTCTGTAGAGTAGCAGTCAAAGCAAGTTCAATCATAATCTAGTGATCCAGAGTCTAAAGAACCATCTAAGCAAACTCAGAGGGAGAAAGCTCAAACGAAGCCTAAACCCTCCAAACCTAGCCAGTCCAAACTTAAACTCCCTACCAAAAGAAAAGATCCACCTCCATCATCTAACCCAAAACCCTTTAACCTATCCAAAAGATCCAAGAAACAACCATTTTCCAACCTTTTTAAACAACACACAAGAGGAAGGAATTAAATCTGTGTATGAACCTGAATCTCAACCCCCACCAAAGAGATCAACCATAAAAATCAAACATCCCCAACCTCAACCTTTGCCTATCTCACCACCCAAACAACCTTCACCATCAAGCACTCAAGATTATGAACTAGAAATCCTCGACACTCCAACCCCTCAACCTTTACCTTCCTTAGTGCTTCCTCTTCAACCGACACCCAAACCTACCTCTCCCATTACAAGCAAAAAAAAAAGGTAGTTTCTCTTGCCAAGGCAACTTGATTATCTCTCACAAAGTCTATATGAAAAGCTAAATTAGATAAGCAGCTTGAGAGGAAAAATGCTCTACAGATAGAAGTTGGTATTATTGCATTTGTTGAAGCTATGACTATAGAAGAGAATAAGAAGAAAGCAGCTGAAGAGACTACCATATTTGTTGTCAATGATGAGCCAATTCCAAAAGATGTCATCATTCAGTTTGTTCAAGCATAGTCTACACTGAAAGTAAAACAAGCTGAGTTGGAAGAGCTTAAGCAACTTCAATTTGCAATTGGGCATGACACTGAAGTATTCTCTATAGATGCAGCTTCACGCCAAGTAGAACTTGAAGTGGCAGTAGTCCTAGAAGATTTAGACCCTCTAGAGAAGGAAGCTCGTGAAGAGGAGTTAGTTCAATCTGTTATTAAAGCCTCTCTTCAAGAGTCTGAGGATCATGTTATTGAGACAAACTCTGGAGACACCATCAGACAAATGGACATTGTCTTATCAAAAGTACTAAGTGCAGACACCATTAGACGCTTTAAGGTTATCTATGGACCATCAAATTCTAATAGTATTGAAGACATCCAAGAAGGTCTAGAACACATGAAAGTGATACAAGCCACTATAGAACCAATTAGACTGTCCACTATTTTTGCCACTCTTGATAGTCATCTGACATGAAAGAATGAATAGTAATCTATTGAGTGGCTACTTCCTTCAAGATCATTCCCTTCCTCTATTACTTCTTTTGTTGTTTCTGTTGAACTAGATGTCAATGTTAGATTCTACCCTGGTTTCAGAGGACATCGCATCTTGGAATGGCAAACCTACAAGGTCTAGAGAAGCATACTGGATTTTAGGATGTAGGTTCTTTATCCTGAGATACAAAAGCTCAAACTGGAAAATCTTAATCTACTTAAGCTTTGGAATGAAGGACTCCCTAGGATTAATCCTTTCTCTTATCCAATTTGGAACACCCTACCTGAAAAGGAGCAGCCTACTCCTAGTGTTTATGGTGCCAACAGACCAGACATTCAAATGTTTCCTCCTCAACAGATTGTTGCTCCTTAACCCAACAACATTATCTTTGAGCATCTGCCAACCAAGTGTAAAGTGTATCCTCTGGGTGCAATCACCTAGAAGAAAGGAGAAGTTGAATCTCGTGATACACCTTTCTCTACTCCCATGGATTTACCACAACTGATGGGTCTGATGTGCACATTCAACATTGTTCTTCCCTGGGATCACTCTTAGTCTGACATAAAACCTTTCAAACTAAAGAGATTTTGTTGGCTGATCCAGAAGCTAGTCCATACTTCCTTGACTGGGAATTATCAGATTATGGACCAAAACTTTGAATGAAAATTATCTACCTACAGAAAGGAGATTCGATTAAGACAAGTTTTTTTGGGTAGGATTCACAGACTTAACACTTGTGTGCCCTTCATTTTGGGAACTCAGTTCTCATGCTTGGCCACCTCAGACACTGGTTTTCACATTACTGTTAACAAGCCAGTCCTTTCACAGAAGATCAACTGCTATAAGGGCAAAGAGTTTTTCCTTGAAGATGAGGAAGTTGGTGTCTCAGTGTGTTTTGTTAAAGCTCGCCCAGGGCGAATGCTTAAACACGAGCTTGCAATGCTTCAACATAAATATGAGCTCACATTTCTAGATGGTCAAGCAATACACAGATACTACAAACTACAGTAGTTTTGCTTTGGCTTGGAACCTAACGAGAAGCCACATGTTGATACTTATCATCGTCAAGTTAGACGTTGTTATCAAACTCTAAATCATGCTTGCTTTACTTCAGCAACTCCCTTCAATAAAATAACAATAAAAGGTTGTGGCAACCCATTACAAGTCCTAAAATAGGCCCAAAATACAATTAAAAATGAAAATAAATCATATTCTAAAATATGCACAAAGTGTGACTATATGATGTGGCAATGGGGTGTAGCAAGCAAATGCTCACCTCCCCCTCTAAAATTTAATTGGATTGGGCTTCTCCGAATTCAATTAAACTTATTTCCCAACACACACATCAAATATTCACTTAATGCACGTGAAATTACAAAACTACCCCTAATACAAAAACTAGTCTAGGTGCCTTGAAAAACAAGGGCTGAAAAATCCTATATTTCTAGGGTACCCTACCTACATTATGGAGCCCTAAATACAAGGACAAAAAATAATGAAATCCTAATATATACAAAGATAAGTGAGCTCATACTTAGCCCATGGGCCCGAAATCTACCCTAAGGCTCAAGAGAACCCTAGGGCTTTCTCTTGCATCTCTGGCCTAATCTACTTGGACTCTTCTATCCAATTCCCTTGCGGGGTAGGATTGCATCAACAGGCCTCGCTTAGTGAGACACCAGCTGCTAGCCTTCACAAATTTCATCCTTTTTACTTGAAATTGAAGTTGAAACACATTAAATTCACAATGTTGGGCATTTCTACTGAACAAAATTAAACTAAACCTAAAATTATGTACAAACCTACAAAAAGAACCATAAATTGGGAAAAAGACAAACATTTTATAAAACTTTTCTATACAAAAGTTAGTCGCAAATGACGACTAACAAACTCCCCCAAATTTATAGTTTTTCTTGCCCTCAAGCAAAGAAAGAACAGTTCACTTGTCCTCAAGTGACAAAATCACAGTGGTTATTCAAAATTGTGTTTGTTTCCAAGCATTCAATAACATGACACAAGTGGCATACAATGCTTCAATCAACATCTTTTCACAAGATATGCCGCTTTTCAAAGATATGAACATGATAATTAGGCACACAGGTAAAGTAAGCTAGCAAGCAAGACAGATATCAAGGAAGATTTCACAAGCCAATGCCTCACGGTCACTATTTCTCTCTAGCACAAGTATTTAAGGCTATTTCTCAATCAACAACCAACACAAGTCTCAATCTTTGTAATTCATCTCATGCCATACAGTCACAAACACACAAATTGAATC
Source organism: Glycine max (assembly GCF_000004515.6). Lineage (NCBI taxonomy): Eukaryota > Viridiplantae > Streptophyta > Magnoliopsida > Fabales > Fabaceae > Glycine > Glycine max. Next base: position 4,369,887 of record NC_038249.2, on the reverse strand, counting down.
CGAAGGGCTTTTCTTGGCTTGTAATGAGGCTGGGCTGCAAACAAAATGTGGTTTTTCTAGGATGCAAAAATCTTAAGTTCTAGGAGAGCATTCGTCCTTAGATCAACCCTTTTTCTCTTTTATTCCAGCTTCAATTACTTGCCTTTTTCATTTAAGGCACTTAGTTTTGACAACAACACACGCTTAACTTTTATTTTTGGAATTTATTTCTTCTTCTTCTTCTCTTTCTTTTTACCAGCTTTTACTTGCTGCTTATTGATTTTGCTGTGTGTGCTGTCATCTTCTTACCACAATTGTTGTCACCCAATAAACTCCCCCAAATTTGGGACAAATTTGGCTTGAACTAATATGCTCTCCTACAACCTAAGACAAGGTAGATGGAGATTACAATTTATAGGCTCAGGGATCAAGTCAATCAATCAAACTTTCAACTCAACATAGGTGCAAGGGATAATTCTTTCATGCACAAGGTAAGCTTTTTGGCTAAGTATCTATTTCAGTCAATCATGGCCTTCATCATAATCAAACTCATGCATTCATTCAGTAATCAAAGATTCATACAAAAATCAGTACTCTATGCTAGTCGTTCCCTCACAATTAAAGATCACACACTCACCGGGCTGTGGCTAGTGATTATCTTCACATTCAATCTGTCAAACCAACTAACATTTTCAACCATGTATCTAATCCATGTTCTTTCTCTTCTAGTTACTGAATACTTATTCAAAGCATACAATCTATGCATTACAATTCACTCAATTCATGCCATTGATCAATCCACTTCATTCTACAAACACAAGATTTTCAATCAAACCAAACCACTACAATATTAATCAAATTGAAAACTGTTTGTTGGATTTCCCCTACAGTTACTTTTTGGTCCACTTTTTCTTTATACAAATATGTTCAAGGGAAATCCGGTTTGCCAAAAAGCGCACCAGATCGTCAAATATTTAAAATTAAAACGGATGAATCCAAGTATCGAACTCAGGGAACTAGTCTAAGACATGGTTAAATTCAGAAATAAGGCATTGTTGAAAGAAACATTGATAATTGATGATTTGGAACAGAATTAAACTAAGTCTAGGCTAAAAACAGTAAAAATGCAAATAAGTAAAATTTACAGCAGTAGGTAAAGATGTTGGGTCTTTCTAACAGATCAGCTGATCCATATAAAGATATTTCTCTAATCAATCATGCTTTTGTGTTCTATGTTGTAGCCTAAGTTACTAAACCTCGATCCCTAGTTAGACTGAATCAATCCAAGCTTCATCCTCAGATCCCTCTTGTTGGACTAGGCTCAATTTAGACAGCCCTCCTAGGTTTAGACTAACTTAAACTAAGCTTCATCCTCAAATCCCTCTTGTTGGACTAGACTTAGCTTAAATAGCTTACGAATGTTTAGACTAATTTAGCCTAAGCTTTGTTCTCAGATCCCTCTTGTTGGACTAGACTTAGATCAAACAACATTATTGTAACAACATACTTAAAACCAAAACTTAATCCGCAGATCCCTCTTGTAAGACAAAGTTTCAATTCTGTTTCATTCAAGTTTTAGGGCAACAATACATTTCTCAACGCTAAAGTCACCTAACTAGGCACACAAATGGTTGATTAGACCAAGAGCATACAAAATTTAAGCACTGAAAGAAGCATTGAACACAAGAAACACAATCAATTAGATATTAAAATAATTACATCAGTTGTTCATTAGAAATCCCCAACAAGGGTGTTTAGCCAGCCATTACAAAAAAATCCCTAATAATAATAACGAGATTACAAAACCTAGGTATCTCTGCAAAAGCTGCTCCTCTTGTTGCCTCCAGAGCTCTATTCGCGAAATAGGCACTGTACTGTGTTCTGGAATGTTGTAAAAATTTGTGCAAAATTTTTGTACCCTAATTCTGCACAAGACAAGCTTTAAATAGGCTCTGAATTCGCGACGTTGCGCTTAGCGCCACCTTCGCGCTTAGCGCGAGTAAGTGGATTTGAGCTTAACATCAGTCGTGCACTGAGCCTAGCTGAAGACAACTGCTGTGCTTAGCGCACTGATCTCGTGCTTAACGTGCGACCTTGATATTGATTCTCTGCTAGATTCTTTGGTTGTGCTAAGCGCGCTGAATTTGCGCTTAGCGGTGGGTGTGCGCTTAGCCCACTGATGAGCTAAGCTCAACTGTCACTTTTAGCACTTCATGACTTAGCCTCTTTTTCACCTGAAATTGTGCATATTTCATCATTAAATCCAATGGAAATATTCTAGAGACAGCTTTAACCATAAAACAAGATTCATTTACAAAATCTCTACAAAATAACCATAAATTGGGGGAACTATACAAGTTTTGGAAAATGTTTTCTATACAAAAGTTAGTCGTATAAGACGACTAACAAACTCCCCCAAATTTACAGTTTTGCTTGTCCTCAAGCAAAGAAAGAACTATTCACTTGTCCTCAAGTGACAAGCTACAGTGATCACTCAAAAATGGTGTTTTCTTCACAGAGAAATTCAATCATATGAACTGAATATCATGGACTGCTTCAATCAATTGCTTTTCACAAACATGCAGCTTTTCAAAGATAGGAACATGCACATTAGAGTCACAACTGAAATAAGCTAGTAAGGATGGCAAAAATCAAGGAAGGATCATCAACCAAACCTCACAGTCATTGTTTCACTCAAGCTCAAGTGTTTAGGCTCATTACATCATAAACAACTAACACTAGTCCCAATCTTTGCATTTCATCTCATATCATACATCAATGAACACACAAAATTGAATCCAAAGGACTTTCCAGGCTTGTAATGGGGTTAGGCTTCCAACAATTCATGGTTTTTCTAGGATTCAAAAGCTTAGGTTCTAGGAGAGCATTCATCCATAGATAAACCATCACTTTTTCATTCATTCACATCTTATACTTGCCTTTTATTTAGGTTCTCAACTTCATTTCATTATTTTGCAGCATACACACTTATTAATTTCATTTGTACTTACAGTTTTTTTTAATACAATATATACAGAGACATTATGTGTGTATATAGAAATAGTATGTATATGCTATTTACTTTGACCATTTCAATTCTTACCCAGTGCCTCCCCCAAATTTGGAACAAATTTAGCTTGATAATTACTCCCCCAAATTTGGGACAAATTTGCTTTGAACCACGCTTCCTGTAGATGATGCTCTCCTACAACCTAAGTCAAGGTAGCGGGAGATAACACTATATAGGCCCAGGGTTCAATCAATCAATAATTCATTCAGCTCAAACTGGGTACAAGGGATAATTCATTCAAGCACATGGTTAGCTTTTTGGCTAAGTGGCTATCACAATCAAACATGACCTTCATCATCCTCAATTTCCATGCATTCAGTCCATACTTCAGAGATTCACGCAAAAATTAGTACTAAATGATAGTCGTTTCTCTCAAATTTAAGGATCACACTCTCACTGGGATACGGTTAATGCATTCCTTCACAATCAATCTGACAAACTGACTAACATTTTCAGTCACACTTCCAATCACATGCTCATTCTCTTCTAATGGCTTCAAGCTTGATTAAAACAATTATCTAATCATTCCAATCCACTCAAATCATACAATTGCTCATTCAAATCATTCTTAAACACTCATTTCATGCAAAACAATTCATTGCATATCATTTTCAATCAATTCACTGTTCAAACACTCTTTTAGTACAAGCAAACAACTCAAAGTGCTGAAATTTAAATAATTGAAATTTAAAAGAACTAAAATAAAAAAAAAACTGAAATTAAAATGACTGAACATAAATCATAAAATAACTAAAAATAAACTAAAATTTTCAAGATGCACAAATTTAAATGTCCTGCTCCTGTGGTTGCTCCTGTGCATGCTCATTAAGGTTCAACACCTGAGTAGCTAGTGAATCCTGAGAGATAGGCTACTCTAACTCAGATGCTGGTGCAGATGGTATGGCATCATCAAGTATGGGTGCTAGGGATGGTTATGGAATCTAGTCTATAGAAGTCTCCTCCTCTTGAGGGGTGAGCTCATCTTCCCCCTCTGCTGCTGCTACTGGCTCCTCAGGAACAGGCTCCTGGGCTGCGGAGGCCCCACCCCCTCCAGAAGGAGAAGGCTGGGCTCCTAGCCAAGCCACCTGCGCATAAAACTCATCCATGCTCATAATGGATGGCAAGCCCAAGCCCTGAAGGCTCTGCATGATGATGGACTGCCCCCTGTGGATGCTCTAGAGCATGGAGTGCAACATCTTTGGTGTAAATATAAAATCTGATGGTCCTTCAGATATAGGAATTGGAAATGGTATTTGTGTAGATGTAGGAGGAATAATTGGAGTCTGAGTGGGAGGTAATGGAGCTATGGAAGAAGAAGGAGCTGGTGTCTCTGGTGGTGCTGAAGTAGTGAGGGCCTCTGACCTCTTACCCCTAGCCTTCCTTGGCCCTCTAAATGTCACTATTGGATCATCAAGATTCCAACAGTTCTTCTTAATATATGCCAAGTTAATGGCAGGGCTCAAGTTCTCCAAGGATCTAGAATCTGACTGGACTCCTCTGGCCTTGCATAGAGTTGTGATCAAGGCAGGGAATCCAAGTCTGGATGTATCATGTTGTGCAATCAAAGAGATCTGGTGGGAGATGAGGTACCCCAAATTCATGTCCATCTTCATAATGATACCATAAATCAACTTGGCTCTGTCCTAGGTGATATCAGATGTGTGGGAGGTAGGAATGATGCTAGAAAAGGAAAGAACGCTCCATGTCTGAGCTAGAGAGGTAATGTTCTTCCTCAAAATCTTTAAAGGTTGCCCATTAGCATTAAGCTCGAATCCCCTCCTTGGGATACAAAGCTTAACAGCCAACTCCTGAGGATCAGGCCTCAGGAGTGCAAATCTGGAATATGTACACAAGTTCTCCCCCTCCTCCAACACTACAGGGGTCTTCAGAAATATATTAAGAGTATCTTCATCAAATTTCACTAAGTGACCTCTCACCCTCACTTGCTTAGGTGATTTATCCTCGGGGTCATAGAGGTTGGCGTAAAACTCCTTCACAATAGCGATGTCTATGCTACTGTAAAAAAAATCAGTCAGCTTCTCATCCCAATGTTTTCTCTCGAGTTCCTCCTTGAACTCATCAAACTCTATGTAATAAACTACCACATTCCACTCTGGTAGTAGCTTTCGAGGCACCACAATGTCAGTGTATCTCTCCCAAGCCTCTAGGGATGTGAATCTAGACCTATCAAATCTGCCCTGGGTAGGTGTAGAAGGAGCTTTCCTCTTCTTAGATGCCATCTGCAAAATATCAGAAAAACACAAGAGATTAGCACAGGTTATTTTCTCAAAAACAGAAAAACAAAACTAAAACTTTGACTGGGCGCTTAGCGCAGCATGCTGAGCTTAGCACGCCTTATGAAATTTTTCTCAGGCGCTAAGCGCAGTAGGCTGGCGCTTAGCTCAAAGACACAAAAAACATTTTTTTTGCAGAATAGGCTTAGCACACAATTGAGCTTAGCCTATGTCTACAATGTTTAAAACCGAAGAAAGTTGGAGCTTAGCGCAGCATGGCACTCTTAGCTCCGCCTCAACAGAATAACACTCAGGCTTAGTGCATAGGGCGCGCTTAGCTTGACTACAAAAACTTAAAAGACAATGAGAGAGTTGAGCTTAGCATAGCAGGACACTTAGCTCAACACACAACAAGGGCTTTAGCGCACAGACGGGCTTAGCCTTATTCAAAGGAAAACTTACAGAAGCAAAGTGGCGCTTAGCCTAACAGGTCAAGCTTAGCGCTGAACAAAAATTCTCAAAACCTTAATGTGTGAACACTAGTCTTGCTTAGCGCATAGACACGCTTAGCGGGCTCATCACTTACGTTCATCAGCAAGGATGAATGCGCTTAGCGCGACATGGTCCACTTAGCGCGTTCATCTGGATATCCATAATTTTAACAACTGCAATGAACAGGCTAAGCGCACAGGCACGCTTAGCGCGTTCATCGCGATTTCCAGATAGAACCACAGGGGTCTTCACCCCTTTCAGCCACAATGCCCCTAATGGGCTTCTAAGTTACCTAAAATCCTACATAGACTAACCCTAAAACTAATAACCTTAACCTAACAGCATACAACTAAGAAAACAAAAAGTCATCTATCCTAAGGTTTGAAGAATGAAAAATAAAAATGGAAATATGCTAAGTTACTTGGATTGTTCTTGAAATGAAGCAACGAAGATGCAAGCAAGGAGTACACACGCAACAAAAAATACACAAGTGCTCAAGGTTAGGAAGGTGCAGAGGTTTGGGTGCAAAGGTACACCCAAAGTGCCCCTGCCTTTGATTTTTAAAAGCTGAAATTCGTATGGCAAGCTTAGCGCACAACTGCGCTTAGCGTGCCAATGGGACGTTTGAGTTTAAAACCCAAGTGCTTAGCCTAGCCTCGCGCTAAGCCTAACTTGAAGTTGTAAAGTCCCATAAGCACCTGGGGCTTAGTGCGGCAGGTTGCACTTAGCACTTTCTGCAACACAAAAAATCTTTCTGCAATATGCGCTTAGCCTGAGATGTGAGGCTTAGCGTAACATCAAACTTCAACTTACAGAGATTAGTTTAGGCTTAGCACAACAAGTGCGCTAAGCGAACTTCCAAGAATTCAAAACCCGTAAGAGATTGGCGCTTAGCACCTCCTGGCCCGCTAAGCCCAGCTTAAAAACTCAAGTTACATAATGGATCAGGGGCTTAGCGCAAGATAGCACGCTTAGCACTGCTACAATAAAATTTTTCCCGAGAAGAAGTGGCGCTTAGCACATCATCCACACTAAGCCCACTGGTTAAAGTTCAATTACTGCAAAGATGTGGGGCTTAGCGTAGTGATGTGCGCTTAGCTGAACTATGCAACCAATTAATCAGGGGTCTATGCGCTTAGCGCAAGCAAGCTCGGCTTAGCGCAAGGACTGCGCTTAGCGGATAGACAATTGCAAAAAAATTTCTAAGTCTTTTTCTGTCAATCTCTTCACACAAGCTCAAAACCCCTTGTTCATTACTAAACAAGTTGAAATTAATCATAATCACAAGCAAGATATCCTAACTACATGCAAGAGATAAGAATGAAAAATAGAAAAGGGAAAGAAAAGCTGGGTTGCCTCCCAGTAAGCGCTATTTTAACGTCACTAGCTTGACACATCATCCTGTTATCCAAGATTCAAGCGTAGAAAAGTGTTCAATCTTTCCATAGCTCCACCATGATATTGCTTCAACCTTTGTCCGTTCACTACCCATGTCCTGTCAAGATCTTTAGATTGAGGATCACAAAGGTCAAACTTTCTTGATGGTAAATGGTCCAGACCACTTTGATTTAAGCTTTCTAGGAAACAATTTAAGTCTTGAGTTGAAAAGCAACACCTGTTGTCCTAGTTGAAAGTCCTTCTTGAGCAACTTTTTGTCATGATACTTCTTAACCTTTTCTTTATATAGCTTTGAAGATTCATAAGCAGTCAATCTCATCTCTTCCAACTCCAATAGTTGCAGCCTCCTTTGTTCTCTGGATGCAGTTTCATCAAAGTTCAAAAATTTCAAGGCCCTGTATGCTTTATATTCCATCTCCACTGGTAAATGACAAGAATTTTCGTACATCATCTAAAATGGGGATAATCCTATCGGAGTCTTGAATGTTGTTCTGTATGCCCATAAAGCATCATCTAATTTAATGGACCAGTCCTTTCTAGTATAAGCTACAGTCTTCTCCAAAATCTTTTTCAATTCCCTGTTTGATACTTCTACTTGCTCATTGGTCTGGGGGTGATAAGGTGATGTTACTTTTTGTATCACATGATATTGTTTCAAAATCTTCTGTAACTGATTATTGCAGAAGTGCGTGCCTCCATCGCTAATCAGAATTCTGGGCACCCCAAATCTTGAGAAAATGTTCTTCTTCAAAAACTTCACCACAATCTTAGCATCATTATGCGGGGTAGCCACTGCTTCAACCTATTTAGAAACATAGTCAACAGCCACTAGTATATATTCATTGCCAAAAAATGAAGGAAAGGGACCTACAAAATCAATCCCTCGGCAATCAAATACCTCAACCTCCATGATATTTTGTAGAGGCATTTCATTTCTTCTTGATATACCTCCCATCCTTTGACATTGATCACAGTGTAGCACATGTTGGTGAGCATCTTTAAAGAGTGAGGGCAAAAAGAATCCGGATTGGAAAAACTTTGTCGCCGTCTTATCTCCACCATAATGGCCACCACATGGAGAGTTATGGCAATTCCATAGTATACGCTTGGCTTCTTTGTCACACATCTTCTTAGAAGATTGTTAGCTTCTATCTTGAATAAGTGTGGATCATCCCAAATATAGAATCGAACATCATGTAGAAATTTTTTCCTCTGCTGCCAATTTAAGTCTTTTGGCATGATTCCTGCCGCTTTGAAGTTGTCCATATTGGCAAACCAAGGTCTCTCACTCAATATGAATAAAGATTCATCAAGGAATTCATCTCTAACTTCAGCTTCTTTCGATGTGACTTCTTCATTCACCAATCTAGACAAATGGTCTACTACAACATTTTTCAATCCCTTTTTATCCTGAATCACCAAATCAAATTCTTGTAACAACAAGATCCATCTTATTAATCTGGGTTTGGAATCAACCTTATTGAGAAAATATTTAATAGCTGCGAGATCAGTGTAGATGATAACTCTTGATCCTACCAGATAAGATCTGAACTTTTCAAGTGCATAGACAATTGCCAGCATTTCTTTTTCTGTGGTAGCATAGTTCACTTGTGCATCATTTAGAACCTTGTTGGCTGTTAGGCTTCTGGCATGTGCACCGGATCGCACAAGTAGTATAAAACGGTAAGAACCGAGTATCGAACACTTGGGGAACTTGTTAGATAAGTTGCCTCAGATATCTTAAGAAGGGGGGTTGAATTAAGATATTGCAAACTATTTCCCCAATTAAAATTCTATTTCAATTTCAATGCAAGTTACAAGTTACCTTAAAAATGAACTCTTAAATAATGATTCAAATAGAACAATCTGAATATAAATGTAAAGCAATAATAAATAAAAGAGTTTAAGGGAAGAGAAAGTGCAAACTCAGATTTATACTGGTTCGGCCACACCCTTGTGCCTACGTCCAGTCCCCAAGCAACCCGCTTGAGAGTTTCACTATCTTGTAAAATCCCTTTACAAGTTCTGAACACACAAGGACAATCCTTCCTTTGTGTTCAGATTTTTTTACAACAAGTGACCATCGGTCTCTCAATCCCCTTTGTGAATTTAGAAAGAAGAGAAGAATAAATCTCTCTTGAAAGAGATAGATTGTACAATCTGAGCACTCAATTAATTCCTTATTGAATTGCAAGTGTATTGGCCAAGGAATTCTTAAGAGGATAAAATGTGTTTGCTCTTTGAGAGAATAAGACTTTTTGTTATGAAAAACTCTGAGCAAATTCGTGTTCCAAGTCACATATAAATAGACCTTTGGTGGCCATGTAAAAACCATTTGAAAAGATGTGACTCTTAGAAATAATTTTCTGAAAATCTCCTCTGGTAATCGATTACAAGATTTGTGTAATCGAGTATAGGTTTTAAAATTTGAATTAAAACGTTTATTAACTGTTGGTAATCGATTACCAATATTGTGTAATCGATTACACAGTCTAAAATTTGAATTCAAATTTTAATAGTTGTTGTAAACCATTTTTGGCCACTGGTAATCGATTACATCCTCTGGTAATCGATTACCAGAGAGTAAATCTCTTGAAAAAGACTTTTTAAATTTAAATTTCTTGGCCAAACCTTTTGTTATTTCAATTAGGAATTCCCTTCCTAAAATACTAGTGATCTTCTTGAAGTTGTATCTTGTATTCTTGAATCATTGTCTTGAATTAAACTTGAGAAGCGCATTTTCATCAAATCATCACGATCATCATCAAAAAATCAAAGACAAAGGCTTTGCTTCTACAATCTCCCCCTTTTTGATGATGACAATTTAATTCCTGAAATCAAGATACAAGCAATGTATATGCATGATATATTGTGTTCACTCCCCCTATGTTTTGGAATTGATGATCACTTGATTTCTAAGCTTCTCTACCACCCAATTTTCTCCCCCTTTGGCAACATCAAAAAGCCAAAGTTTGTGGGAATCAATATTAGATAATATAATGAAGTGGACAAAGATCAATCATAAGTCATAACCAAACATGAGCAAATCATAAATAAGTCATAATCAAAATATAATCCAAACAATCATAATTCAAAACCACATAGAATCTAATCATAAAAGACTAAAGTCCAAATACCAAAAGATAAATAAAGTGCAGAAAATGATAAGTTAAATACCATAGCCAAAATACACGGCTTATAAGAAAAAGAAAATTAGAAAATAAACTCTAAGAAGGTGGAGGTGGTGGTGGAAGATCGAAGCTCTGATGAATATAACCCACATCTTCTTCAAGCTGTGTGAGATGGATATCCATTCTGGCAAAGCGATTATCCAAAGAATCAAAACGTTCACCAACATAAGTACGAAGACCCCGTAACTCGGAAAGAACTTCAGTCATAAGGGCTGAATCATCTCGCTGAGGAGGAGGAGAAGGAGTACGCTCATCTTGTGGAGGAAGTGCATCTTTCTTCAACCATTGACCATTCCGATCCTTACGGTATCCAAATGAAGTGACTGCACCAGCACCAATAGCAAAGGAACGCTTGACTTGAACAAAAGGTTCATCATCAAGCGGAATTTGAAAATGACGGAGAAACAGAGTGACCAATTGAGGGTAAGGGAGAGGTGCATTGGCTTGTAATGCCTTATGCATTCGGTACCAAACCAAGTGAGCCCAGTCAATCTGACGACCGGTAAGGAAAGCCCACATCAAAATCAAGTCCTCCTCCGAGGCTTGAGCCAAATTTGAAGACCGGGGAAGCAAAATTCTAACAATAATGTAGTGCATGATGCGATTATCAAAGGTCAATGATCCGACCAGCAATCTACCGGTCATTTCAGCCTGGTCATTACAAACCATACGGCGAGCATCATGACTCGAATAATCAAATTTCCAGTCATAAAAAATGGTGCCCTCAAAAGGTGCACCTTGACTGGGTAATTTTGTCAAAGAAAAGAACAAAGATTGATCAATGGTCATGGAAATACCATGCACCTCAGAAGAAATAATGTCATCCTGAATTTTTAAATTGCTATAAAAGACTTTGACAAGTTCAGGATAGTAAGGTAATTTTAAAGACATGAAATCAACCAAGCCAGAGTTTTGAAACACTTGATAACAGTCAAATGTCTCATCATTGAAGAAATCTATGTCTAGGTACTTAGGGTCTAAAATGATCCTAGAAGAAAATTGAGAAAGGTACCGTAGACATTAATCATCCGAAGAAAACAGAGTGGATGATCTTGGAGATGATAAGGAAGGATGGATAGGTGCTGTGGGTGCTTCAGATGGTCTGTGGCGGCGATGGCCAGCAGCAGCGGTGGAGGAGGATGATCCTTTTCGCTTCTTCGATGATTCTTCCATTTGATGAAGTTTTAGTGAGTTTCAATCGGTGGAATCGAAAGAGGAGTGTAAATGAGGAAGATTGGGCTTTACAGGACGTGTTTTGGTGAAGAATTGAGGAAGATATGAGGATTTGAAGATTAGGGATGAAGGAGGCACGAAGAAGAGAGTGTGGCTGTGCAGCATGACTGGTTTCGTAGGTATTAAAGAGGAGGACGAGATGTAATTGATTACAAGGTGTGGTAATCGATTACCGGAGTAGGAAGCCTTCTGGTAATCGATTACAGGCTGTAGTAATCGATTACAGGCTGTCTGTTCTGGTGTAATCGATTACACTGAATGGTAATCGATTACCAGAGCATTAACTAGGCTAGTTCCTCTAGAAAATTACCTATGTCTATGCTAAATACATCTAACACTATTAATCATCACTACTAAATGTATTTAATTCAATCATTCAAACATCAAACACACAATAATGCATCAAACCATAATAACAAGAATTTAAACAAAATCAAGCAAAGTAACATACTTAAAACAAACAATCAATCAAAAAAAAATAATTCAATCAATCAATCCTTATTTATCTAAATCACTAACATCTAAGAGGCCTAATTCCCTTCTAATAGAGAAGAATGTTTCTTTGGGGAGAGGTTTTGTGAAGATATCAGCAAGTTGATTCTTTGTATCAACAAACTCTAACACACAATCTCTTAGAAAATGGTGCCTAATTTCTATATGTTTAGTTCTAGAATGTTGAACTAGGTTTTTGGAAAGATTAATTGCACTTGTATTATCACATCTAATAGGTATATGGTCAAGAAGGATTCCATAGTCAGAAAGTTGTTGCTTCATCCATAAGATTTGTGCACAACAACTGCCGGCAGAAATATATTCTGCTTCTGCAGTGGATAAAGCAACAGTATTTTGTTTCTTACTATGCCAAGAAACTAGAGCAGATCCAATGAACAGACAAGTTCCACTTGTGCTCTTTCTATCTGTTTTAGAACTGGCAATGTCTGAATCAAAATATCCAATTAAGGTGCATGTGGAATTTCTAGGATACCATAAACCTATGTTCATAATGCCTACTAAATATCTTATGATTCTTTTAACAACACTAAGATGTGATTGTTTAGGATTTGATTGAAATCTAGCACACATACACACACTAAACATTATATCAGGTCTGCTAGCAGATAAATAAAGAAGTGATCCGAGCATACCTCGATATTGCTTAACATCTATTGACTGACTGGTTTCATCTTTATCTAGATAGCAAGCAGTGCTCATTGGTGTAGCCATGTGCTTAGCATTTTTCATGCCGAATTTGTGGATTAACTCTTTGCAATACTTGGATTGATTGACAAAGATACCATCCTTGGTTTGTTTAATTTGCAATCCAAGAAAGAAATTAAGTTCTCCCATCATTGACATTTCAAACTCACTTTGCATGTCATGAGAGAATTCCTTGCACAATAATTCATTAGTGGATCCAAAAATAATATCATCAACATAAATTTGAACTAATAAAATATCATGTGATTTTCTCTATATGAAAAGAGTAGTATCTACTTTTCCTCTAGAGAAGTCCTTTTCTAAAAGGAACTTACTTAGACGCTCGTACCAAGCCCTAGGGGCTTGTTTCAAGCCATATAAAGCCTTTTTGAATTTATAGACATGATTTGGCTTATCCAACATTTCAAAACCTGGTGGTTGTTCAACATATACATCTTCTTGAATTAAGCCATTTAGAAAAGAACTTTTAGCATCCATTTGATAAAGCTTAAAATTCATTATGGATGCATACACTAAGAGCATTCTAATGGCTTCTAATCTAGCAACTGGAGCATATGTTTCTTCATAATTTATACCTTCTTCTTGATTATATCCTTTTGCAACTAATCTAGCCTTATTTCTAATGATTATGCCATGTTCATCTAACTTATTCCTAAATACCCATTTTGTTCCTATGATGGGATAGTTTTTAGGTTTCTCAACAAGTTCCCACACATTGTTTCTTTCAAACTGATTCAGTTCTTCTTGCATAGCAATTATCCAATTATCATCTATTATGGCTTCTTTTATATTTTTAGGTTCAATCATAGATACAAAAGCCATATTATTGCATCATTCTTTAAGAGAATGTCTAGTTGTTACCCCTTTTGAGATATCACCAATAATGTTGTCGAGGGGATGATCTTTTGAGGCTTTCCATTCTTTTGGAAGTTCATCATTTGATTTGGCTTCTTCTGGAGGGTCTTCATTGCTTCCTTTCCCTTTTCCTTTAGAATCTTGTCCATGAATATGAATTTGTTCTAAAGATTCTGCAATATCATCTAGTATATCTTTCTTGACAAAATAGCATTAGATTCATCAAAAGAAACATGAATGGATTCTTCAATACTCATAGTTCTTTTGTTATATATTCTATTTTCTTTACTTTGCAATGAATATCCAAGAAAGATGCCTTCATCAGATTTTGCATCAAATTTTCCTAGATTATCTTTACCATTATTAAGCACAAAACATTTGCAACCAAAAACATGAAGATGTGAAATGTTAGGTTTTCTACCATTATATAACTCATATGGGGTTTTCTTTAAAATGGGTCTTATTAAGGCCCTATTCATGATGTAACATGCAGTATTGATGGCTTCAACCCAAAAATATTTTGGAAGAGAAGTATCATTTAATAAAGTCCTAGCAATTTCTTCCAATGGCCTATTTTTCTTCTCAACAACTCCATTTTGTTGAGGGGTTCTAGGTGCAGAAAAATTATGCTCAATACCATGTTCATCACAAAATAATTCAAAATCTTTGTTTTCAAATTCACCCCCATGATCACTTCTAATGGATGCAATCTTAAGATTTTTCTTGTTTTGTATAACTTTAGCAAGTTTCCTAAATGCTTGGAATGCATCACTTTTATGAGTAATGAATAATGTCCATGTATATCTTGAGAAATCATCAACTATGACAAGAGCATAGTAATTTCCTCCAAAACTCATAGTTCTAGATGGACCAACTAAATCCATATGCAATAATTGTAAGGGTTGAGTAGTTGAAACAATATTTTTGGGTTTGAATTAGACTCTAGTTTGTTTTCCCTTTTGACATGCATCACATAGTCTATCTTTTTCAAATTTCAATTTAGGCAAACCAACTACTAAATCTTTTGAAATTAATTTGTTTAAGTGATCCATGTTTATGTGAGCAATTCTTTTATGCCATAACCATGGATCATCATCTTTGCTAAGAAAACAATGATTGTATCTAGTTTTAGGCTTAAGTCTATCATATATACATTGTTGACTCTATATCCTACATGCTTTATATTAGTGTCATGCTTATGTTCTATAAGACATTTTTGAGAATCAAATGATACTAGATAGCCTTTGTCACATAATTGACTAACACTAAGTAGGTTGTGCTTAAGACCTTCAACAAGTAGAACATTTTCAATGGAGTTTGAAGAATTTGTACCTATTTTACCAACTCCAAGGATTCTACCTTTGTTGTTGTCACCATAAGTTACATGCCCGCTTTTCTTGGGAGAGATATGTGTAAACTTTGATGCATCTCCAGTCATATGTTTTGAACATCCGCTATCTATGTACCATTCCTTCCTCAAAGACACCTACATGATCAAGTTTTTGACTTAGGTACCCAAACTTTATTGGGTCCTTGTGTGTTAGTGTAGACTAAAGATCCTTTTGGGACCCATATCATTTTAATGTTGTTGTAGTATTTCTTAAAATAACATGTAGATGTGCCATGCCCTTTTCTTCCACAATAAAAACAAGTGATAGAACTAGAATTATATTTTTGTGTGGAAGCAAAGAGGTTTATATGAAATTTTTGTTGTTTTTCAGGTTTATATCCTATTCCAGCCTTATTAGAGACACATCTTTGTTTTCCTAATATGACATCTAAATTGTTTTTACTAAAAGAAAATTTTGCAAGTGAGTTTTTCAAATCTTTAATTTATTTTTCATATTTTCCACAACAACTACAAGAATCAGATATTTTCTTGTCAGAAATAGTAGAGATATAAACTTTTTCATTTGATTTATAAATTGAGACTTCAATTCTAAGATTATCTAATTCTTTATTTAATTTTGAAATTTCATTTTCTAAATCTGAAATTGTTTTCTTAGAAGATGAAACTAACTTTGCAAGTTTGATTGACTCTTTATGCAAATCAGCAAATGCATCTTGTAATTCACCAAAAGAAATGGATAAGTTATTTGAAGATGTTACCTCTTCATCGCTTTCATAACTTTTAGCCATTAGACAGAGGTTTATCTCTACATTTTCTAAATCTTCAGAAGATTCCATATCATTGTCATCCCATGTGATGTAAGCTTTCTTCATTTTCTTTTCACTAAAATTTTTCTTTTCAGATTTCTCCATCTTTTTTCTTGAAGATAGGACAATCAACCCTCAGATGTCCAAGTTGATTGCATTCAAAGCATTTTGGAGTAGAAGATGAAATTTTTGTCCTTCTTTTAGATTTAAAATTTGGTCGCCTTTGACTTCCTCTAACTTTCAGAAACTTGTTGAACATTTGTACAAAAGGCTAAGATCATCATCATCATCTTCATCTAGATCAATTTCCTTATCACTTTCTTCTTGGATTGAAGATGAGGCTTTAAGAGCAATTCCCTTCTTTTTCTTATCATTTTCTTCATGTTGATTTAATCTCAATAATTCCATTTCGTGTTCCTATAACTCTCCAAATAGAGTAGCAAGAGTCATGTTAGATAAATCTCTTGATTCAGTAATGGCTGTTACTTTAGGTTGCCATTCTCTGCTTAAACATCTTAATACTTCGTTTATGAGATCTTCATTTTGAAAATCTTTCCCTAAAGCTACAAGATGATTTACTATATGTGTGAACCTCTTTTGCATGTCTTGAATGCTTTCATTTGCATTCATCCTAAATAGTTCATATTCATGAGTTAATGTGTTTATCCTAGATCTTTTAACATTTGTTGTGCCTTCATGTGTTACTTGTAGAGTGTCCCACATTTCCTTAGCACTCTTACAATTTGAAACCCTGAAATATTCATCCATTCCCAGGGCAGATGTAATTATTTTTTTGGATTTTAAATTATATTGTACTCGTCTTCTATCCTCTTCAGACCATTTATCTCTAGGTTTTTCTATTGTTTTGCTTCCACTTGTTGTGCTTCCATCTAGTGTGGTTCTTTCTACTATGGTGGGTATATAAGGCTCTATTTCAATGGCTTCCCAAATGTTTAAGTCTATTGCCTCAATAAAAATTTGCATTTGGGTTTTCCAGTAGTGTTAACCCTCTCCATTAATGATTGGAGGTCTATTGATTGAATTTCCTTCTGGAAATAAGAAGTTTGTTGAGGCCATTATTCTTGAAGTTTCTAAACTTTATACAAGAATGAAGCTCTGATACCACTTGTTAGACAAGTGGCCTCAGATATCTTAAGAAGGGGGGTTGAATTAAGATATTGCAAACTATTTCCCCAATTAAAATTCTATTTCAATTTCAATGCAAGTTACAAGTTCCCTTAAAAATGAACTCTTAAATAATGATTCAAATAGAACAATCTGAATATAAATGTAAAGCAATAATAAATAAAAGAGTTTAAGGGAAGAGAAAGTGCAAACTCGGATTTATACTGGTTCGGCCACACCCTTGTGCCTACGTCCAGTCCCCAAGCAACCAGCTTGAGAGTTTCACTATCTTGTAAAATCCCATTACAAGTTCTGAACACACAAGGACAATCCTTCCTTTGTGTTCAGATTTCTTTACAACAAGAGACCCTCGGTCTCTCAATCCCCTTTGAGAATTTAGAAAGAATAGAAGAATAAATCTCTCTTGAAAGAGATAGATTGTACAATCTGAGCACTCAATTAATTCCTTATTGAATTGCAAGTGTATTGGCCAAGGAATTCTTAAGAGGATAAAATGTTTTTGCTCTTTGAGAGAATAAGACTTTTTGCTATGAAAAACTCTGAGCAAATTCATGTTCCAAGTCTCATATAAATAGACCTTTGGTGGCCATGTAAAAACCATTTGAAAAGATGTGACTCTTAGAAATAATTTTCTGAAAATCTCCTCTGGTAATCGATTATAGGATTTGTGTAATTGATTACAGGTTTTAAAATTTGAATTAAAACGTTTATTAACTGCTGGCAATCGATTACCAATATTGTGTAATCGATTACACAGTCTAAAATTTGAATTCAAATTTTAATAACTGTTGTAAACCATTTTTGGCCACTGGTAATCGATTACATCCTCTGGTAATCAATTACTAGAGAGTAAATCTCTTGAAAAAGACTTTTTAAATTTAAATTTCTTGGCCAAACCTTTTGCTATTTCAATTAGGAACTCCCTTCCTAAAATACTAGTGATCTTCTTGATGTTGTATCTTTTATTCTTGAATCATTGTCTTGAATTAAACTTGAGAAGCGCATTTTCATCAAATCATCACGATCATCATCAAAACATCAAAGACAAAGGCTTTGCTTCTACAAAACTTGTGTTATTTGGTAAGCTATTTCAGCAAATAGGCTTCTAGTGTGTAAAAGTAAGTGTGAATATGAACAAGTGTATAAACTATTTGTGCAAAAAGAAAGAAAATCACGCGAGAGAAATGATGTGTAAAAACAAGTAGAGAACACGTTGGTCTTCCTAATAAGTGCCTGATGCTAAAAAGATATTCTCTACCTAACAATGCTCATGTGTTCTTATGGTGTCTCCTGAGATACTAAACCCCGATTCCTCATGATAGTTTAGCCTAATCTTTATCAAGCATCATCCGCAAATTCCTCTTGTAAGACTAAACTCAACTAGGACCGCATCTAGACATACATACTCAACTAACTTATCGCACCCCGATTCCTCGTGAAAGCACGACAGCTCAACCCTACACTATCAAGGACTTTAGAGTCATACCAGTTTCCACTATTGAATGACCCTAACAAAGCATACATCTACGTGATCAAGGTAAAGGCATATTGGAATGAAAAGCAGATAGCACAGAGAACACATAAAACATCATTAAATAGATAGAAATATATTTACATCAGGTACCTATAGGGAAGATCCAACAGAGGATTTAGCTTTCCATACTAGGAAGCCTTCTTAACAACAAAGAGAAGAACAAGATGAAAGATTGCAAAAATACAAGTGGTGAGGATGTCTCCTTCACCTCTAGGATCTCACAATCACTCACAAACTCATCTCAAGCTCTCAAACCGGTTCCTGCTTCAAGCTCTGGTCTCTGCAGATCTTTACACAACAAAATCTCTCAAAACTCTCTGGAACTTGGACCTTTCTCTCTCTAGAAATCCTAGACATGCAAAGCTCTGAATCCCAGTCCATACTCCCTTCACAAAATCTGATTTCAGGCTTAAATAGGTGGCCTTGTTCATGCTCGTGCGCTTAGCGCACGTATGGACCGCTTGGCGCACATTAGTGATTTTTGGCTTAGCATGCCTTTCTCGCTTAGCGGATGAACTGAAGCGGTGCGCTTAGAGAGATGAAGTGGTGCGCTTAGCGAACCTGTACAACTCATCTTCTTCTGGATTCTTCCTCGCACTTAGCCTAGGAATGTTGCGCTTAGCGAATGCTCACTAAGCCAACAGATTGGCTTAGTGAGAAGGTGAAAACAGCCTTTTCCAAAGCTTGCCTAATAAACCTGAAATTGAGAGAAAATGATTATTAAACACACAAAATGAAAATACTAAGTATTTATTACTTATACTTAATAGAAAATACTTATAACATTACAAAATAACCATAAATTGGGAGAGTTTGGTACAATTTATACAAGTTTTATACACAAAAGTTAGTCGTTCTCACCGACTAACACTGGCGTAGTATATAGCATGAAATAAAATTCCCTTCCTTTGCCCAAGCACTGCACCTACGACGTAATCACTTGCATTACACATCAGCTCAAATTCTTGTCCCCAATCTAGTGCTGTAATTACTGGAGCAAACACTAATCTGGTTTTCAAATCATTAAATGCATCCATACACTCTTCATTAAACACAAATGCAACATCTTTATTCAACAGATTGCTAAGTGGTTTGGTGACTTTTGAGAAATCTTTTATGAATTGTCTGTAGAACCCGACATGTCCTAAGAAGCTTCTCACGCCCTTGACATTCATGGGAGGAGGAAGTTTCTCAATCACATCAATCTTTGCCTTGTCCACCTCTATTTCCCTTATTGAAATCTTATGCCCCAACACTATTCCTTCTTGAACCATGAAATGGCATTTCACCCAATTGAGAACTAGATTGGACTCTTCACATCACTGTAATACTCTTTCAAGATTGGATAAGCACCCTTCAAAAGATGGCCCAAAAATAGGGAAATCGTCCATGAAAACTTCAATGCATTTTTCCACCATATAAAAAAAAATAGCCATCATACATCTCTGAAATGTAGCTAGGGCATTGCACAGACCAAAAGGCATGCGCCGATATGCAAATACACCAAAAAGGCAGGTGAAAGCAGTCTTCTCTTGATCTTTGGGATCTACAACAATCTAATTATAGCCAGAATATCCATCCATAAAATAATAATAGGATTGCCCTGCAAATCTTTCAAGCGTCTGGTCCATGAAAGGAAGTGGATAATGGTCCTTCCGGGTGGCATCATTCAGCTGCCGATAGTCAATGCACATTCTCCATCCAGTGACAATCCTTGTGGATATCAACTCGTCTTTGTCATTCTTAATGACTGTCATGCCTCCTTTCTTGGGGACAAACTGCACCGGGCTAACCCATGCACTATCTGAAATGGGGTAAATAAGGCCTACTTCCAGCAACTTAAGCACCTCCTTACGCACCTCTTCTTTCATGATTGGATTAAGTCTTCTTTGAGGCTGTCTCACTGGTTTGTAATCAGATTCCATATTGATTTTGTGCATGCAATAAGATGGACTAATTCCTTTCAAATCAGATATGTGTCATCAAATGGCAGCTTTGTGTCTCTTCAAAATCTGCACCATCTGATCTTCTTCTATTTTCTTCAATAAGCTACTAATAATCACTGGTTTTGAGTCATTGTCCTCCAAAAACACATACTTCAAATGTGCAGGCAAGGTCTTCAATTCTGCATTTGGTTTTTCTATTTGCCCACTGTTCTTCAATTCCTCAAATGTTGAATGTCGCTCAGAAATTTCTCCTGCACCTTCCAATTCTTTAATACAAGTCTGCACTTCATGTTCCTCCTCTTTAGTAAGGCATTCTACATGATTAATCAATGCTTTCTCCAAAGGAGAATGCAGTGCCATGGTTGTAGCTGTTGTTTCTATTTCTTGTTCTACCTTGTCCAGATCAAAGCGAGCTTTCATATCATTTGGATAATTTATTGCTTCAAATAAGTCAAATGAGGCTTTTTGATCCTCCATGCTCAATTCTAGTTTATATTTCCCCATATCTACTATGCAGTTGGTCGTGGACATAAAAGGGCGGCCCAATATTATGGGAATGTCAAGATCTTCCTCTATATCCATAACCACAAAATTTGCAGGAAAAATAAGTTGTTTGACCTGAATTAAGACATCCTCAATCATTCCATATGGCCTTGTGATGGAGCGGTCAGCTAACTGGAGGGTCATGCATGTAGGCATTATCTCTATCTCTCCAAGTCGTCGGCACATGGAAAGAGGCATTAAATTGATACTAGCTCCCAAGTCTATGAGAGCTTTGCCTACAGCAACCTCACCAATACAACACGGTATCGTGACAACTCTAGGACCTTTATGCTTGGGTGGAAGAATGCGTTGAATCATAGCACTACAGTTACCTTCCATAAAAATTCTGTCAATGTGGATGTACCGGTTCTTCTTGGTTAACATATCCTTAAAAAATTTGGCATAGAAGGGCATTTGTTGAAGTGCTTCTCCAAATGGCAAAGTAATTTCCAATTTCTTGAAGATATCAAGAAATCTGGCCAAATGTCGCTCTTTATCTTTCCGGGAGGGTTCCAATGGATAAGGTACCTCCTTGCATTCAGTAAGAGTAGCCTCTTTCTTTTTTTCTAAGTTAGCCTCACTCTTGCCCTTCTTCTTATCAATCTCAACAACCTTTTCTTTTTCTTTTTCTTTTTCTTCCTTCTTCATTATTTTCTCTTGACAGTCTCTTATTGGTGTGTCTCCTTCTTCTTCACCTTCTGCTTCCTCAACAATTTCTTCAAGTTCAACTAAATCATCAACCGGTTCCAGCACCAATTCATTAGCTAGCTATTATTTAAATCCCTCCACCTTCTTATCAGCTTTACTTTCCTTCACTTGTATCGCCATTTTGCTTCTAGTCATCATAACTTTACACTCTTCTTTAGGATTTTTCTCTGTGTTTGTTGTAAAGTTGTTTGATGGTCTTTCAGGTAACTGCTTTGCAAGTTGGCCAACCTGGACTTCCAAATTCTTAATTGCAGACTCAGTGCTCTTTTGGCTAGACATCGATACTTGCATGAATTGAGCTAGAGTCTCTTCCAGCTTCGTGGTTCGGTCATAGAGACTTGGCATATGTTGTTGTGGCCTTGTAGATGAACCACCCTGGTCTCTGTTGAATTGGTTACGAGGGTGATTTTGCCACTGTCTCTACTGTTGATACTGATGGTTGTTCTGAAATCCTGGAAATCCACTTGTATTGAAATTGCCTCTAGGCTGATTCCCCATATCATTGACTTCATGTGCAATTTGCTCTTCATGAGGGATACAACATCCAGATTCATGAGCTCCACCACAAATTGTACATCTTGCAAAATAGAAGAATGTGAAGTTTATGCAGAATGTAGCTGAGTTGGAAACTTACTGAGTGTTTTTGTTAGTGTCTCTAGTTGCTTGGACAACAACTTGTTTTATGCCAACAGAGCGTCCTGTGATGTTAGCTCCAATAAACTATTCTTGGTAGGAATGTGGGCTCGGTCTCTCAAAATGGCTGTCACTAGCAGCCATGCTTTCAATTAAGTCCATTGCTTCGTGTCATACCTTAATTTCGTCCGAGAGTACTTGCGGTCGGTCCTTGAACCTTGTTTGCTCCCTTCAGAACCCTCGAAACAAGCATCATTGCATAATCCCTAAAGTTTCACAACATTCCGGAAGGAAAAACAAGCATCGTTGCGTAATCCGTAAAGTTCCGCAGCATTTCGGAAAGAAATCAATAAAAAAACACCATGAGGGGATGTGCTTAGTGAAAAAGGGGGGTGTAAATAGCAACCAAGCTCACTTGAGCCTTCCTGATTGTTCCAAAAGAAGGCGGTGCCTTCTGGTGGAAGCAACCCAGCTCGCTTGGGTGAGCTGGGCGGCAACCACCTCTCTCTTTTCTCCTATAAATAGGGGAAGGAGGGCAGAGAAATGGGTTAGCCCTTCTGGTATTCAGAAATCTCTCGAAATTAGTGAGAAAAATTGTTTCCGTGAAAAAAATCCAAGTCGAGGTGTCTCCTTAACGCTTTTGAGACGTTTCCCTAAGTGATTTTGAGGAGATTCTTCAGCGTTCTTCATCGTTCTTCGTTCGTTCTTCGTCGTTCTTCGGTCTTCAATCGGTAAGTTCCGAAATCGAATCTTTCAATTCATTCTATGCACCCTTAGTGGTCCCTACTTGTTTTGGGTACTTTTGTTTTCGTTGCCTTTATTTTCCGTACCCCCCTTTTAACGAGCTTTTAACCATTTATTTAAGTCATTTCTCACTTAATAAATGATAAAAATGAATTTAACCGATCATTTGTGTTGCAACGTCGTTTAATCACCGCTAAAGCAAAATCTAACCGATCGTTCACACTGTAACTACGGTTAAACCAAAAAAAAGCAAAATAATAATAATAAAATAATCAAAATATCTTTGAATAAAATAATCAAAAAAATCAATCGAACATTTTTCTTTGGAAGTTTTCCTTGAATGAATTGACTAATAACCAAAGTGAAACTAAGGTTAAAATCAACTCACAAATCAAGCTTTGTCCGCAAAAACCACTAAAAATCATTTTAAGGCCAACGCCTTAAACGGTCCTCTTTGCTTTTATCGGTTAACATGGACCTTTCAAAAGCATAAAAACCAACATGTAACTTTATCGCTTTTGCAAGAACTACGCAGGTCTGATTTCCTCATCACAATTGAGGATACGTAGGAGCAAAAGCCCCACTTTTGTCAACCACCCCAAGAGATCGTTAATGGTCCAACGCCTTAATGTTTCTCTCCTTTTAAAAACAAGAGATCATTAATGGTCCAACGCCTTAACGTTTCTCTCCTTTCAAAATCAAAAGATCATTTAATGGTCCAACGCCTTAAATGACCTTTGTTCAATTAAAATCTATCTTGAGAAAAAAGATAAAAACAACTTAACCAACGTTTAGTTCTGAAAGAACTACGTAGGTCTAATTTCCTCATCGCAATTGAGGATACGTAGGAGCGAGGGAAACACCCTTATCGACCACAAAAAGATAAAAAATGCAAAAGCCCATAAAAAACCTAAAAACATAAAAAAAGTGGAAAATAAAACAAATTGAAGACATGATATTGCACATTTGATTAAAGGTTGCCGTCCCTTGTGATAGACGCGTGGGGTGCTAATACCTTCCCCGTGCATAAAAACAACTCTCAAACCTTTCACACTAAAAGTTCATAGACCACACCTTTCTGGTTTTTCCGACGTTTTTCTCAAATAAACGTTGGTGGCGACTCCGCGCGCCTTCCTCCCTTGGAAGACGCACCCGTGAGTCCCGCGTCACCCTCCCGCCGACGGGTAGGTTGCGACACTTTGTCAGGGGTCTTCATTTTGATCTTACCCCCAGCTAAAGCATCCAAGAGCTGCTTAGATTGTGGTCTCAACCCATCTATGAATATGTTGAGCTGTATTGGTTCTGAAAACCCATGAGTGGGAGTCTTCCGCAATAAACCTCTAAATCTTTCAAGTGCCACACTCAATGATTCATCTTGAAACTAGTGGAAGGAAGAGATGGCAGCTTTGCCTTCTGTAGTCTTTGATTCAGGGAAGTATTTCTTCAAGAAATTTTCTACCACTTCATCCCATGACTTCAGACTGTTTCCTTTAAAAGAATGAAGCCATCTCTTAGCTTTTCCAAATAAAGAAAATGAGAACAAACTCAACCGAATTGCATCCGCATGTACACCTGCCAACCTAATAGTATTGCATATCTCTATATAGGTGGCTAGGTGAGCATAATGGGCTTCATTGGGCAGACCATGAAACAAATTATTTTGAATCAGCTGTATCAAAGAAGGAGGATATGTAATTGTCTGAGCTTGAACTTTTGGCCTCGGAAGATCGAGGTTCCTCTTCTGGAGTTGCTGCTGCTTCCAAATCCTGCAAGAATTTTCTGATTCTCTCTGAATTATGCCTTCTACAGGTGGCGTTAATCTCCAAATCAATGGGAATCAAATCACCTGCAGATCTTCTTTGCATACAAGAAAACAGAACAACAATTATCTAGTTCAAAAGAACAATGAATATACGATAACTAAAGTATGAACAAAAAGAATCAATGAATTAAAGAGAACAATATAAAGCAATGTCGTAAAACTGAACTAAACTCTTCTTAAATCTAGTTCCCCGGCAACGACACCATAAATACTTTGTTGGATTTCCCCTGCAGTTACTTTTTGGTCCACTTTTTCTTTATACAAATATGTTCAAAGGAAATCCGGTTTGTCGGAAAACGCACCGGATCGTCAAATATTTAAAATTAAAACGGATGAATCCGAGTATCGAACTTAGGGAACTAGTCTAAGACAGGGTTAAATTTTGAAATAAGGCATTGTTGAAAGAAACATTGATAATTGATGATTTAGAACAGAATTAAACTAAGTCTAGGCTAAAAACCAAAACTAGACTTAGACCAATTTAGCCTAAGCTTTAGAAACATTGATAATTGATGATTTAGAAATAAGGCATTGTTGAAAGTTTAGACTAATTTAGCCTAATCTTTGTCCTCAAATCCCTATTGTTGGACTAGACTTAGACCAAACAGCATTATTGTAACAACATACTTAAAACCAAAACTTAATCCGCAGATCCCTCTTGTAAGACAAAGTTTCAATTCTGCTTCATTCAAGTTCTAAGGCAACAATACATTTCCCAATGCTAAAGTCACCTAACTAGGCACACAAATGGTTGATCAGACTAAGAGCATACAGAATTTGAGCAGTGAAAGAAGCATTAAACACAAGAAACACAATCAATTAGATATTAAAATAATTACATCAGTTGTTCATTAGAAATCCCCAACAAGGGTGTTTGGCCAGCCATTATAGAAAAATCCCTAATAATAATAATGAGAATACAAAACCTAGGTATCTCTGCAAAAGCTGCTCCTCTTGCTGCATCTAGAGCTTTATTCCCGAAATAGGCACTGTGGTGTGCTCTGGAATGTTGTAAAAATCTGTGCAAAAGTTTTGTACCCTAATTTTGCACAAGACAGGCTTTAAATAGGCTCTGAATTCACGATGTTGCGCTTAGCGCGAGTAAGTGGATTTGAGCTTATCGCCAGTTGTGCGCTGAGCCTGGCTAAAGAAAACTACTGCCCTTAGCTCATTGATCTCATGCTTAGCGCGTGGCCTTGATATTGATGCTCTACCAGATTCTTCTATTGTGCTAAGCGCGCTGAAGCTGCACTTAGCGGTGGATGCACGCTTAGCCCACTAATGAGCTAAGCTCAACTATCACTTTTAGCACTTCATGACTTAGCCTCTTTTTCACCTGAAATTGCGAATATTTCATCAGTAAATCTAATGGAAATATTCTAGAGACAGCTTTAACCATAAAACAAGATTTATTTACAAAATCACTACAAAATAACCATAAATTGGGGGAACTATACAAGTTTTGGAAAATGTTTTCTATACAAAAGTTAGTCGTATAAGACGACTAACACTGTTCAACAAGCTTTCAAAATTTACTAACTAAATAAACTGAACATAAAAACATAAACTGAAAATAAAATGTATCTAAAGCAGAAAAATAAATGAAAGTCCTGTCACCAATCATCCTGAGTAGCAGTGGGCTCGTCCTGAGCTGGTGCAGGCTCTCCATGAGGTGAAGAATGGGCATCCTGGGCTGGCTGTGGTGTCTCCTGTGCTACTATAGGCCAGGGATCCTAGGTACTCTACGCCGCATAAAGATCTGTTGCATAATTAGTGTCCTTGGTGTCTTCTTCACCCTCAGAGACCTCGACGATAGGTGAAGTAGCATGTGAAACCTGTGGAGTCGCCTCTGGAGTGGCCTCATGAGCAACCTCTGGCTTTGGCTGATGCTCCTGGGCTGCGGAAGCCTCACCTCCCCCCAAAGGAGAAGGCTGGACTCTTGGCCAGGCCACCTGTGCCATGAACTCATCCATGCTGATAAAAGGCCGATGTTGAGTCGAGTCATGCATACTCTGCATCACCAGGCATAAGCCACAGTGGATGCTCTGCAACATAGGAATGGTGACCACAGAGCATTGGCACTAGAATGATGATGATGGAGCAGAGGGAGCTGGTGAATGAGAATGAGTAGGAGGAAGTGGTGGTGCTGAAGTAGAAGGGGTTGGAGCCGAGAAGGAGCAGGTGCAGAGGAAGCAAGAGCAGGAGGAGCATCCGAAGATGGACCCTCAGATCCTCTAGCCCGTGCCTCGCGGGTTCCTAGAAATTTGATCGTGGGATCACCCAGGTTCTAGCATTTCTTCTTAATGTATGCCAAATTAATGGCAGGGCTGAGGGACTCGAAGGTCAGAGAATCTGAGATGACTCCTCTGGCTGTGCACAATGCTAAAATCAATGCCAGAAAACCAAGCCTAGAGGAGTTGGACTGGGCCATCTGTGAGATCTGGTGCGAAATGAGGAAGCCCAAGTCCATGTCCATCTTCATAACCAACCCATAGACTAACCTCGCCCTGTCCATATTAAGATCAGACGTGTGAGAGGTGGGGGCGAGGTTGGAGTATGATAACACACTCCAAGTCTGGGCCAAGGTCATCAGATCCTTCCTCAGGAGCTTCCAGGGTGCTCCTTCAGCATTAAGAACAAATCCTCGCCCTGGAATACAAAGCTTGGAGGCAAGCTCCTGAGGATCTGTGTGTGACTTGCAAAAAATAGAATATGAGAGGTACTGCTCCCCTGGCTGAATGACCGGTGGCGTCTCCAGAAAGGCATTCAGTGATGCCGCATCAAACTTAATCAGCCGCCCTCGGACTCGAACCTGTTTTGGTGATTTATCTTCTGGATCATATAGGTTTGAGTAAAACTCCTTGACCAGGGCCACATCAATGTGCCTATCCATGAACTAGGTCAAGGCCTTATGCCAGTTCCGCTTGATCAGCTCCCAGCGGAATTCATCGTACTCAATGACAAAGAGATTAACTTTCCTCTCCGGAAGGAAGTTTTGGGAGTGAATGTTCTGTACATTCCCAGGCCCCCTCAGAAGTGAATCTAGTGGTATCATAGGGTTCCTAGGGCCGGGATGCTGTGAATTTCCTCTTCCTAGAGACCATCTGCATAAAAAATGAACACATGAATCAAGTTAGACAGGTTTTTATTTCAACTAAAAATAGAAAAATAGGTTGGGCGCTTTGCGCGCCTTATGAAAATAATAGCACTCGCTCAGTGCACAGGGCACACTTAGTGCGACAACACAAAAACAAAGACTTTGGCTAAGCGAGACACACTCGCTTAGCTGAAACAACACAGTGGTTAAGCGAGCATGGCTCGCTAAGCCTTATTCTCTAATAGAGAGCTAATTGTGCTTAGCGAGGCAGGCTCGAAGAAATTGCACTTAGCGAGCAGGGCTCGCTTAGCACATGAAAAAAATCACAGAAAACACAAATGCCTTGAGCTTACCGAGACTAACTCACTTAGGCCAGGCTTATTCAGCCAATAGGGCTGAGTGGCTTAGCGAGATGACTCGCTTAGCCACCAATAAAAGACAAAAAGACTCTAAGAGTTTGTCCTAACAAACTAACTCGCTAAGCGTGGCATGCCGGCTTAGTGAGTGCTTACAAGCTGAAAATAAAAACTGGAAATTTAAATACTCGCTAAGCCCAATGTGCAATGGCTTAACAAGTTCATACAAGCATTCAAACATATGTACAAAAATGATGAACACGCTTAGCAGGATAGGGCCAGCTAAGCGAGTTCATCCAAAAACCTAGAAAATCAACAGAAATTGATGAACTTGCTTAGCACAAGGCTCACTTAGCGAGATCATCAAAAATCCAGAAAAACTTGGGGCTTTTCAGCCCCCTACCATAGGCCTCAAAACCTAATCAAAACAGCACAAAAGCATGTACATTGTGTGCAAAATTAAACCCCTAACAACATAGCATCTAAAGACTAACCTAACAGTAACATTGCAAAGCACAAAATCAAAATTTTAAGAGTCTACAGTAAGGCATCTACCCTAAGGTTCAAAGCAAAAATAAAATGCTAAGTTGGGATTACTTACTTGGATTGCAATTAGAGATGAGCAAGAGGAAGCACAGAGAAGTAGAGAATGTGTAGAAGCACAATGCAGATGAGTGTCGGATGCAAGGGATGAGAAGTGTTTTAATTTTGCACAAATGAAACTGCCCAATGCAGTTGAGCCTTATTTTTGGCAGTTTCGACTGCCTCGCTTAGCGCGGGTCACTCGCTAAGAGAGCACTCAATGACTTTTGAGTTTTCAGAATTCAAACTCACGTGCTTAGCGAGCAAACTCACTCAACCCAATTCAAAAAAATATGAAATTCCAGAAAAGAAATTGGCTTAGCGCGAAGGGTCGCACTTAGCGAGTTCTGCAGCTTTGATTGGTCTGCAACTCTCGCTTAGCGAGCCATGGGCCGCTTATCGAATAAAATGCTTCGTGATGCAGTAGTAGGGCTCACTTAGCGAGTGGCTCTCGCTTAGCGCAATTCCAAACCCGAGAGGGATTTGGGCTTAGCGGGTATGACCCACTGGGCCCAATTCAAAATAAGGTCCAACAGAGAAGGAATTGCCCTTAGCGCACAGTGGGTGCTTAGCGAGATGAGTCTATGCGCTTAGCGAGATGACTTGCTTAGCCCAATTCCAAAAAGATGAAATTCCAGAGAAGTTTTTGGGCTTAGCCCACAGGGCTCGCTTAACAAGACCCATTCAGCCAATGAACAGGGGTTGATGCGCTTAGCGCAAGAAGTGACTCGCTCAGCGCGTGAAGGATCATTCGCTTAGCGCACAAGGCGTGCTGAGTGAGTGGATGACTGAAAAGTTTTTCGAAGTGTTTCCATCCACAACTTCTAGAGAAGCTTGATCACCCCATTTTCAATGTTAAACATGCTGATTAAAATTCAAACAATCACAAACAAGTATTATCAAACTAAATGCAATGAAAATAAAATAAAAAAGGATTGGGTTGCCTCCCAGCAAGCGCTTGTTTAACATCTTTAGCTTGACGCATCTTACTTTATGATTCTTGTAAGTATGGAACGGTGGTTAATCTTTCAATGGTTCCACCATGGTACAGCTTAAACCTCTGGCCATTCACTACCCAAGTTCTATATGGAGTCTTGGATTGAGGATGACACAGCTCTACTGCTCCATATGGTCTGACTTCCTTGATGGTAAATGGTTTGGACCATTTAGATTTGAGCTTACCAGGAAACAGTTTCAGCCTTGAATTGAACAGCAGCACCTATTGTCCTGGATGGAAGTCCTTCTTTAGCAGCTTTTTATCATGATAGGCTTTGACCCTCTCTTTATACAGCCTTGAGGATTCATATGCAGTCAGTCTCATTTCTTCCAACTCCAAGAGCTGTAGCTTTCTTCGCTCTCTAGATGCAGCTTCATCAAAGTTCAGAAATTTTAAGGCCTAGTATGCCTTATGCTCTATTTCCACTGGTAGGTGGCAAGATTTTCCATAAACCAGTTGGAATGGGGATAGGCCTATAGGAGTCTTGAATGCAGTTCTGTAATCCCACAACGTGTCATCCAATTTAAGAGATCAATCCTTTTGAGTCGAAGTCACTGTCTTTTCTAAGATCTTCTTCAATTCCCTATTAGACACTTCAACTTGACCTTTGGTTTGAGGATGGTAAGGTGATGCTACCTTATGTGTTACATTTTAATGCCTCAACACTCTCTGTAGCTGATCATTGCAAAAATGAGTTCCTCCATCACTAATTAATATCCTAGGCACCCCAAGCCGAGCAAATATATTTTTCTTCAAGAATTTAACTATAGTCTTGGCATCATTCTTTGGGGTAGCCACTGCTTCAACCCATTTAGACACATAATCTATAGCTACCAAGATATATTCATTGCCAAAGGATGGAGGAAAGGGACCTACAAAGTCTATTCCCCAACAATCAAAGACTTTAACCTCCATAATATTCTGCAGAGGCATTTCATTTCTTCTAGAAATCCCTCCCATCCTCTGACATTGATCACATTTCAACACATGCTGGTGAGCATCCTTGAATAACGTTGGCCAAAAGAACCCAGATTGTAGGACCTTGGCTGCAGTCTTGTCTCCACCATAATGACCGCCACATGGTGAGTTGTGACAATGCCATAATATGTTCTTAGCCTCCTCCTTTGTCACACATCTTCTGAGAAGATTTTCAGCTCCTATCTTGAACAAGTGTGGATCATCCCATATGTAAAATCGAGCATCATGAAGGAATTTCTTCCTTTGCTACCAAGTTAGGTCCTTCAGAATGATTCTCGCTGCTTTGGAGTTGGCCAAATCAGCAAACCAAGGTCTTTCATTCACCATGAACAGGGAATTCATCTCTAATTTCTACTTCTTTTGAAGTGACTTCCTCATTAACCAATCGTGATAAGTGGTCCGCTACAACATTTTCAGATCCTTTTTTATCCCGGATAACCAAATCAAATTCTTGAAGCAACAAAATCCATCTTATCAGTCGAGGTTTAGAATCAGCCTTGTTGAGCAAATATTTAATTGTTGTATGATCAGTGTAAATGATGATTTTTGATCTCACCAAGTAAGATCTGAATTTTTCAAGTGCATAGACAATTGCTAACATTTCTTTCTCGGTGGTAGCATAATTGATTTGTGCATCATTCAGGACTTTGTTGGCATAATAGATGGCATGGAAAACTCTGCCCTTTCTCTGCCCAAGTACAGCACCTACGGCATAGTCACTAGCATCACACATCAATTCGAACTCTTGCCCCCAATCTGGTGTTGTAATCACAAGGGCATATACTAGCCTGGTTTTAAGAACATTAAAAGCTTCCAAACAGTCTTCATCAAATGCAAACACAGAATCCTTGTTCAATAAATTGCTGAGTGGTTTGGCAATTTTTGAAAAGTCTTTTATGAATCGCCTATAAAACCCAGCATACCCTAGAAAGCTTCTCACTCACTTGACGCTTACCGAAAGAGGAAGTTTCTCAATGACATCAATCTTTGATTTGTCTACCTCAATTCCCCTCACAGAAATTTTATGCCCCAACACAATGCCTTCTTGAACCGTAAAATGACATTTCTCCCAGTTAAGCACCAAGTTGGACTCTTCACATCTCTGCAACACCCTTTCCAAATTCGATAAACAGCAATCAAAAGACGATCCAAAGACAGGGAAATCATCTATAAAAACTTCAATACACTTCTCCACCATATCGGAAAAGATTGTCATCATACACCTCTAAAAAGTAGCAGGAGCATTGCATAAACCAAAAGGCATACGCCTATAAGCGAACACACCAAAGGGGCAAGTGAAAGATGTCTTCTCTTGATCTTTAGGATCCACTGCAATCTGATTATAGCCAAAATATCCATCTAGAAAGCAATAAAATGATTTCCCTACGAGTCTTTCAAGCATTTGATCCATGAAGGGAAGTGAATAATGGTCTTTCCTTGTGGCATCATTCAATTTCTTGTAATCTATGCACATCTTCCACCCGGTGACAGTCCTTGTGGGAATTAGTTCATTTTTCTCATTCTTAATTACTGTCATACCTCCCTTTTTGGGAACAACCTAAACAGGGCTAACCCACGCACTATCTGAAATTGGATAAATGAGTCCTGCTTCCAGCAATTTAAGTACTTCTTTTCTCACCTCTTCTTTCATAACTGGATCCAGTCGTCTTTGGGGCTGTCTCACTGGCTTGTAATCAGCTTCCATGTTAATCTTATGCATGCAGTAAAATGGATTGATCCCTTTCAAATCAGAAATGTGCCATTGCTAGTCATCTTATACGACTAAATTTTGTATAAAAATCATTTTCCAAAACTTGTATAGTTCCCCAATTTACGGTTATTTTGGAGTAATCTTGTAAATAAATCTTGTTCTATGGTTAAAGTTGTCTCCAGAACATTTCCATTGGATTTAATGATGAAACTTGTGCATTTTCAGGTGAAAAAGAGGCTAAGTTTTGAAGTGCAAAAAGTAGCTGTTGGGCTAAGCGCGCATCCACCGCTAAATGCAAATTCAGCGCGCTTAGTGCGAAGGAGAATCTGGCAGAGCATCAGCATCAAGGCCACGCGCTAAGCGCGAGATCAGTGTTCCGTAGGTGTCTTCAGCCAGGCTCAGCGCATGACTGGCGCTAAGCCCAAACCCACTTACTCGCGCTAAGCACGAGGGTGGCGCAAGCGCAACCTCGTGATTTCAGAGCCTATTTAAAGCTTGTTTTGTGCAGAATTAGGGTACACACTTTTGACACTCTTCTACTCAGACTTGTGAACACTATTCCAGAGTGCCTATTTCGGGAAAAGAGCCCTAGAAGCAGCAAGAGGAGCAGCTTGCGCATTGAAGCCTAGGTTTTGTAATTTGAGAGAGATTATTTAGTTGGAGAATGAGTGGGAGATGCTGAGAAGAGGAGGAGGAATCCCCCTTCTTGTGTAAGGAACTATCATTCTCTGCTTTTAATCTCATTTATTGTTAGGGTTTCTTTGTAATGGCTGGCTAAACACCCCAGTTGGGGATTTCTAATGAACAACTTATGTAAATACCTAATATCTAATTGATTATGTTTTCTGTGTTCAATGCTTCCTTCAATGCTTAATGTTTGTATGCTTTTGGTCTGATCATCCATTTGTGTGCATAGTTAGGTGACTTTAGCATTGGGAAATGTACTATTGCATTAGAACTTGATTGAAGCAGGATCAAAACTTAGTCTTACAAGAGGGATCTGCGGATTAAGTTTTGGTTTTAATTATGTTGTTACAATAATGTTGTTTAGTCTAGGCCTAGTCTTACAAGAGGGATCTGCAGACGAAGCTTAGACTAAACTTTCGTAAGCTGCTTGAGCTGAGTCTAGTCTTACAAGAGGGATCTGCGGACGAAACTCAGTTGAAGTTAGTCTAAACCTAAGAGGGTCGTCTAAATTGGGCCTAGTCCAACAAGAGGGATCTGAGGACGAAGCTTGGATTGATTCGGTCTGACAAGGGATCGAGGTTTAGTAATTTAGGCTGTAGCATAGAACACTGGAGCCTGATTGATTAGAGAAATATATTTATATGCATCAACTTGTTTGTTAGAAAGACCCAACATTTCTACCTACTGCTATCACTTTTACTTACCTTGCAATTTATAGTTTTTAGCATAAAGGCTTAGTTTAAATTATGTTTGAAATTATCAATCATACATGTTCTCTCAACAATGCTTCATTTCTGAACTTAATTCAGGCTAACATTAGTTCCATGTGTTCGATACTCGGATTCATCCGTTTTAATTTTTAAATACTTGATGATCCGGTGCGCTTTCTGGTAAACCCCCATTGAAATTCTCTTGAAACATAATTGAGCAAAAAGTAATTGCAATGGGGAGACAACAGCCATCCAATAGCTGATTTGTGGTTCTTCAAAACTTGCACCAGATGATCCTCTTCTTCCTTCCTCAAGGAGCTGCTAATTATCACTGGTTTGGCTTCATTTTCCTCCAAGAATACATACTTCAAGTGTGCAGGCAGAGTCTTCAATTCTACTTTGGGTTTTTCTGTTGACCTGATGCTCTTCAATTCTTCGAACACTGCATGTCCAACAGACTTTTCCCCTGCACCATCTAATTCTTCAATACAAGCCTGCACCTCTTCTTCCTCTTCCTTGGTCAGACATTCTACATGGTTATTCAATGCTTTTTCCAAAGAAGACTGTAGTACCATGGCTGTAGCTGCTAATTTTATCTCCCTTTCCACCTTTTCCACGTCTTCATCCCAAGTCCTTAAGCTATTACCTTTGAATGAATGCAGCCACCTCTTGGCTTCTCCAGATAGTGAAAATGAAAATAAGCTAAGCCTAATAGCATCTTCTGGCACACCATCAATTCTCACAGTGTTGCATATTTCAATGTATGTTGCTAGGTGCGCATAAGGATCTTCATTTGGCAATCCATGAAACAAATTTCCTTGTATAAGCTGAATCAAAGAATATGGATAGGTAATGTTCTGCGCCTAAACCTCTGGTCGCGCAATGCTAGTGAAAAACTGCGGCACAATAGAACTTGAGTAGTCTTCAAGGGTTACTCTTCTCGGTTGCTCTGCAGCCATTATGTCGCCTTCATACACTGCAGTTTCAGATTCCCTTGTTTCTGGAAAACTAGCAGATGACTCAGAAGATCGAGGTTCCTCTAGAATTGGTACTGCCCTTTCTTGCAAAAAATTTCTCCGCCTTTCTGCGTTGTTTCTTCTGCAAGTAGCTTCAATCTCCAAGTCCAAATCAACCAAATCACTTGCAAAAGATCTATGGCGCATGCAAAGCACTAGCAAAAAGAGTGGTTAACCAATTCAAGAGAGAGAAAAAACGAATTTCTAAACTAACTAAATATTCACTCAAACAAATAATCAACGAATAACAAATTGATGCCTACAAACTGAACTACACTTCTCCAAATGGAAAGAAGTTCCCCGAAAACGGCGCCAAAACTTTGTTCACTCCCCGGTGTTGCTTGTTATTATGGGTGCGTAAATCTAGCCGGCAAGTGTACCGAGTCGTGCAAGTAATAATAAAATGGTCAGAATCGAGTATCGATCTTAGGGAACTTGTTTCATTTGGTGAACTCTTATTCAATCAGCAGACATTGATATAAAGCCATGAAAACAGAATTAAATCAAAGATGTATGTGCTGTAAATATAAAAGAACTACAACTATGCTTATCAAAATGGGAGAGAAAACATATGATTAAAACGTTGGGTCCTTCTACTGAGCACCGGATGTAACTAAAATATTTTTCTCTATTTAATGTTATTTATGTGTTCTATGCTGAGGACTAAAATACCAATCATCGATTCCTCGCGTGAATGGACTAATTCTAATTAAACCTTGTTCTCGGATGTCTCATCGAACTTAGCCTAATTGAACAACATTACAATCACAGCATAACAAAAACTAAAGCCCTTAGCAATGCGGTTATCTAGCTCTGCTCTATCCAATTCTAAGGATTAATACATTTTCCAATGCTAAAAATCCTAACTTTACACACCAATGGGTGATCAAACCAAAAGCATGCAATAATTAAGTGTAGATAGAAGCAATGAACACATATAACAACTTTAAATAGATAGTTAAGAATTTACATCAAGTTCCAACAGAATTTCCGAACAGAGATACTTAGCCTTCCATCACAAGGCAGCACCTTTCAGCTACAAGATGTGGGTTTAAGAAGAAAATAACAAATTACACAGTGGTGGGGATGTCTCCTCCACCTCTAGGAACCTAGAAATTACTCCTAAACATAAAATCCTCTTGAAAGCTAAGATTTTTTGCTTCCTTGCTCTATTTTGCACCTTTGTTACGCTCTCTCTTCTTCTTCTCACACTCTCTGGTCGACGACCGGCAAGTGTACCAGATCGCTCAAGTAGTATAAAACAGTAAGTGAATACCAAGTATTGAACTCTCAGGGAACTTGTTTTACTTGGTTAAGCTGTGATTCAACAAATAAGCGTCTTGTGATAAAAGTTTGGTGTGTGGTATGGACAAGTATGTAAAATAAACTATTCAAAAGCAAGTAAAGGTGAGTAGTGGTGTGTGAAGACAGATAGACAACTTGTTGGTCTTCCTACTAGGTGGATGATCGAGGACGTACCCGAATCAAATAAACATTAAAATGCAGTAACTAGGAAGTGATCCTAGGTCGTTTGACAACGAGCAATGAAAAACCAAATGTTCATAATATACTAGCAGCAACAGTAACAATGGGGGGGATTGTTTGTTGTGTGAATTAAAGAACAAGCAAACTGGAATACGAAATTAATAATAGTAAAAACGTGTTGTTTCCTCTGATTCAGAAGTCATTCTCTTGTCCTTGGTCATGAAGAATTCGTCTCTAATAGTTAACCACTTAATCCAACCCTATTTTAATTTACTAAGCGAAAATCAATTTAGGGTTGTCAATATGTGATTAAGCAACACATACACCAATTAACCCCTTGTTCATTAAGCATGAACGCAGTTTAAGCACAGAGGCAATTAATCGAACACGAAGCGTGCACAGAATAACAGAACGCATGTGGGTTTATTGGTGAAGGGAAACTGCCAGGAAACCACATTATAAACAAAACCTCGAAGAGAGTTAAGCTTCATCCTCAGAGGGAAACAACACCAGAAATTTAGCCTTCCATAATTTCAACCAAAAACAGAAAACGCAATTAAAGCTAAAGGCAGAAACGTAAATGAAACTGGAAATAGAAAAGAGAATGAAACTAAAGCAGAAACGTAAATGAAACTAAAGGCAGACGAAGAAATAAAAACGAAATTGCAATTAGAAGCAGAGAATGGAAAAATGCATTACGTGAACAGTAACAATAAGCTCAGAAAACGTAAAACCCTAAACCCTATGCTCTAAATAATAGCTAATAGAATAACCTTCTTTACACGAATCCCAAGGCTGCTATTTAAAAGGGTCACTCAGAGTCACTGGGCCCTATTACATTATTCTGGCCCAAAACGAAATAAACAATGAATAACATAAAATAAAATTGCAATTTCCTAATTAAAAATTAACTAAGGTAAATGTTGCTTTATTTGCCCTCTTTAAGTCCACAACCAAAATCCGGATTAAGCCCAATGCTTCATTAATTCCTGAAATTAGATTGAAAACATAAAATTAGCTGAATGGGCCCAAGTATTAAAACTGCCTAATTAATTTGACAATTAAGACCAATCGGTAATTAAAATGGTGCAAAAAGGGATTAAGAAATAGGAGAAAATAATGGCACATCAAAACCCCCCATACTTAGCCTTTTGCACTCCTGGGCAAAATGAAACAAAGAACAAAATCCAAGGATATCAAAGAGAGACAAATAAAAGCATTCACATATTTCTCAATAAACATCAAGGAATGAAAGGAATGGGTAACATCTACATCTAACATGAAGAGATCCGAAGAGTCAAGACATTCATGAAAATCATCCAAGCAACCCAATCATGGCAGAATAGTTAATTAGCTCAAGAATGAAAAGTGATAAAGCCTCACAAGATATACACTCTATCTCTCAAGTGTCTAGGCTACTATTTACCCTCAAAGCACCCATGAAAACCAACACCACATAAACTTGGCAAGATGCTAAAATTGACAATCAACCTATAAACGCAAGCACATGAGGATCAAAAGGTCTTTTAAGGTTGTAATGGGGCCAAGGACAAGGTAGGGAAAAATATGGAATAAGTAGCTAAGTCACAAAGGAATAGAGGAGCAATGGGGAATAAGTGCACATAAAAAAAAATAAGAAAACCTAAAGATAAAATTTAAACACAAAGAGTAGAACCAAGAGTCTCATCAATCTTTTTCCATTTAAGATCTTATTCACTCAACTTTATTGCTTATCTTTTTCTTTTTTACGAATTGATTCATCTGAAATTTTTTTTTTACTCTATAGCATTTGAGAAACAACATCTCATTCAGCATGTCCAACATTTAACCAATATACAATGTACATCAAGTATGGCCCAAAATGCATCATGAAGCATAGCCAACAAAACATGTTATCCAATGAAACAACCCCCCCCCCCCCCCCACACTTATTCCCAAAACAATTCCAAAGCTCCAAAATTCCGTAAGGGTAAGGTGATATCATGGTTTTTCACTTAAGGCTTGTAGTGAGCTTCAAAACAAGGAAAGGGAAACAAGTCTCAAAAGGGCTATCAAAGGAATTAATTCAAGGTAAGTCCATTTGGCTAGAGGCTTATAAGAACAAAATTGCCTAAATCATTTCCAAATATGCATGTGAATTAGGAAGCATCAACAAGAATCAAGCCAAGGCTATTGTTCAAGCAATCAATGGGGCAAAACACACCAAATGATTATGATGATGGATGGCTCAAATTCTCACAAAGGTAAACTTATCACTTTCGAATTGAGCTTTCAAAACTATCATGACATGTAGAGGAAAATCAAGGATTTCAAATCACAAAATGTCAAGAGACTTTTATTTTCAAAACAATTACCCATTTCTTAAACATATCCTATAATTCAAAGAAAAACATGCAAAGTTGTATATGCAAACAGAATTGACCTAAACTAGAAAAAAAATTTAACACAACTAACAAAATTAACAAAACCAACAAAACTAGCAAACCCCCCCCCCCCCCCATACTTAAACAACACATTGTCCTCAATGTAGCACAATTTAAAGATTAAAAGCAATTAAACCATCAAATAGAATCGAACAAGTGTAATAAAAGCAAAGAAGGAGATGGGAAAAGAAGAACTCCCTAAGTCATGGTGGAGGAAGAGTAGGATGGAGTAAGGAAGTCTCTTCCACCACTACGTCCACTAAAGAAGGGTTTGTGAGGAATGGCTTAAGTCGGTGTTCGTTGACCTTGAATCTCTTATTTGTGGAGTCGCTTTTGATCTCAATTGTACCATAAGGAAAAACATTAGTAACAACAAAAGGACCAACCCACTTAGACCTTAACTTACCACTCATGAGCCCAAGCCTAGAATTATACAATAACACTTTTTGCCCAACCATGAAGTCCTTCTTAATTATCATGCTATCATGGAACTTCTTGGTCTTTTCTTTGTAGAACTTGACATTCTCGTAGGCTTCTAGGCAGATCTCATCTAACTCACTCAGCTACAACTTTCTTTCCTCACCAGCTTGATCCATAGAGAAGTTGCAGGTCTTCACTGCCCAGTATGCTTTGTGCTCAATCTCCACTGGAAGATGACATGCCTTTCCAAAGACAACCCGATAAGGAGACATTCCTATGGGTGCTTTGTAGGCAGTCCGATGTGCCCAAAGAGCATCATCAAGCCTGGTACTCCAATCTTTCCTACTTGGCTGCACAATCTTCTCTAAAATTCTCTTGATCTCCCTATTAGAAATTTATGCCTGTCCATTGGTTTGGGGGAGGTATGGTGTGGATACTCTGTGTACAACCCCGTACTTTTTAAGCAAGGCATGCATTGATTTCTTGCAAAAATGGGTTCCTTGATCACTAACGATTGCTTTAGGTACTCCAAACCTGCAAAACAGATTAGACCTGACAAAATCTGCAACAACCTTAGCATCATTAGTTCTAGTGGGCTTGGCTTCCACCCATTTTGAAACATAATCAACTGCAAGGAGAATGTAAACATAACCAAAAGAGACAGGAAAAGGGCCCATGAAATCTATGCCCCAGACATCAAACACCTCACAGAATAGCATGGGTTGCTGAGGCATTTGTTGTTGCCATGAAATCCCACTTCCTGCTCTCTGACATTACTCACAAGTGTTACAAATCTTCCACGCATCTTTAAAGATGGTGGGCCAATAAAAGCCATAGTCAAGCACTATGCGAGCTGTCCTTTGAACACCCAGATGACCTCCCGGTGCGGAAGAATGACAGAACTGCAAGACTGAGTCAGACTCATGATCTAGAATGCATCGTTTAATGACCTGATGACTGCACAATTTCCACAAGTAGGGGTCATCCCAAATAAAATGCTTAGCATCACTTTTAATTTTATCTTTTTGGGCCTTAAATGCTAAAGGAGGAAAAACAGAAGCAACTAAATAATTGACAATGTTAGCAAACCAGGGAGTAGAAGAAGAATCAGAAATACTATACAATATATACAAATGATCATCCGGGAAATCATCCCGAATGGGTGAGTCCGCATCAGACACATGTTCAATCCGACTCAAATGATCAGCAACTAAATTTTGTGCTTCACTCTTATCAGGGATCTCCAAGTCAAACTCTTGGAGCCAGAGCATCCATCGGATCAACCTAGGCTTCGAATCAGCCTTCTTCAACAAGTACTTTAGAGCTGCATGGTCAGTGTAAACAATAATGCGAGTACCAAGCAAATAATAATGAATTTTGCAAGAGCAAAAACTATGGCTAGTAGCTCTTTCTCAGTAGTAGTATAATTCGCTTGGGCAGCATCTAAAGTCCTAGAAGCATAATATATCACCCTAGGCAATTTATCATTTTTCTAAGCAAGTACAGCCCCTAATGCATAATTTGATGCATCACACATAAGCTCAAAAGGAGTTGTCCTATCGGGTGCCTGGATGATGGGGGTGGTAGTCAGTGCTCTTTTCAGGCAATCAAAAGCCTCTTTGCATTTATCATTAAAGTCAAACTCCACCTCCTTTTGCAACAAGTTGGACAGTGGAAGGGCTACTTTGCTAAAATCTCTTATAAAGCGCCTGTAGAATACTGCATGACCAAGAAAAGATTGCACCTCTCGCACACAAGAGGGGTAAGGCAATTGTGATATAACAGAAATTTTTGCAGAATCTACTTCAATGCCCTTATTGGAAATAATGTGGCCTAAAACTATACCTT
The DNA here is from genome assembly GCF_000004515.6 of Glycine max. Lineage (NCBI taxonomy): Eukaryota > Viridiplantae > Streptophyta > Magnoliopsida > Fabales > Fabaceae > Glycine > Glycine max. The sequence continues at coordinate 4,328,674 of NC_038249.2, read as the reverse complement.
GCTTAACCATAAAATGACATTTTTCAAAACCTTTTCCAGACTATTCAAGCAATCATCAAAAGAAGATCCATATACAGTGAAATCATCCATAAACACCTCTATGCAATTTTCTAAAAAATCACTGAAAATACTGATCATGCACCGTTGGAAGGTACCAGGGGCATTGCACAGGCCGAAGGGCATCCTCCTATAGGCAAAAGTGTCGAAGGGGCAGGTGAATGTGGTTTTTTCCTGATCCTCAAGAGCAATAGTGATTTGCATATAACCAGAAAAACCATCAAGGAAATAGTAGTGAGATTTACCTGCTAGGCGTTCAAGCATCTGGTCAATGAATGGGAGGGGAAAATGGTCCTTTTTGGTAACCTGGTTCAGCCTCCTATAGTCGATGCAGACTCTCCAACTGCTCTACACCCGAGTAGGAATTAGCTCCTCTTTCTCATTTTTTATCACGGTGAGGCCGGTTTTCTTCGGGACTACCTGGACGGGACTCACCCATTGGCTGTCGAAGATAGGATAAATGATTCCAGCTTGCAAAAGCTTGGTTATCTCCTTCTTCACTACATCAAGAATCACCGGGTTGAGTCTTCTCTGTGGTTGTCTTACTGGGTTAGCCCCATCCTCTAAATTTATTTGATGCATACATGTGGATGGGCAAATACCAAGAATGTCCGCCAGGGTCCAGCCTATAGCCCTCTTATGCTTCTTGAGAACAGATAACAACTTCTCCTCTTGCTCATCAACAAGGGAGGCAGATATAATTACTGGAAAACTTTTGCTATCATCCAAGTAAGCATATTTTAAATTTGATGGCAAAGGCTTCAATTTTGGTGTGGCCGACTAGGTAGTGGTAGAAAGAGATGGTTTCTCAGCCTGTACCTCATAAAGAAAGTCAGCGGTATGTGTACTTCCTGAAACATGGTTAGTTCTATCTGACTCTATAAAATCAATCTCAAGAGGTAAAACATCACTAGACATGTAATCAATATCAATTTCAGATTCACTCTCAGCATCAAATTCATACATATGATCAAGTACAATTTCAGACTCAGTGCATGAAGAGTGACAGGCATGCAGATTAGAATAAAGATCAGTCATGTATTCATCAACAACATGGTCAATTACTTTAGCACGAAATACATAAAGATCTTCATATGGGTGTTTCATAGCATCCAGAATATTAAAATGAACAGTTATATCACCAAACTCCATAGATAGTGTACCTGCATATGCATCTATCTTAGTTCTAGCAGTTTTCATAAAGGGTCTGCCTAGAATGATGGGAACTGATCCTTGAGAAAATCCTTCCTCCATTGATGCAAGCTCCACTGGAGCTTGTAGGCCTAGGATCTTCTTCATCAATGGATTCCATTGCTTCTTGGAGGATGAATGGCAGTGGAATGAAGAAAGGAAGAGAGAGAGGAGACGCCACTTCAAGGAGAAGATGAGTCTAGAAGAAGCTCACCACCATAGGAGGCCATGGATAAGAGCTTGGAGGAAGAAGGAGATGAATGAAGGGAGAGGGAGAGAAGAGCACGAAATTTTGTGCTCTAAATGAGCTTTGAAATCTGAAGTTTAATATTCAAATGATCAAAGTTGAAAAAAATGCACACACATGACCTCTATTTAAAGCCCAAGTGTCACACAAAATTGGAGGGAAATTCAAATTTCACTTGAATTTGAAATTGAGTTTGTGGAGCCAAACTTTGGAGCCAAAATTTCACTAATTATGATTAGTGAATTTTAGTTATGGTTCAGCCCACTAATCCAAGATCAATTCCAAGATTCTCCACTAAGTGTGCTTAGGTGTCTTGAGGCATGAAAAGCATGAAGGACATGCACAAAGTGTGACTATATGATGTGGCAATGGGGTGTAGTAAGCAAATGCTCACCTCCCCCTCTAAAATTTAATTGGATTGGGCTTCTACCAATTCAATTAAATTTATTTCCAACCACACACATCAAATATCCACTTAGTGCATGTGAAATTACAAAACTACCCCTAATACAAAAACTAGTCTAGGTGCCCTAAAATACAAGGGCTGAAAAATCCTATATTTCTAGGGTACCCTACCTACATTATGGAGCCCTAAATACAAGGCCCAAAAATAATGAAACCTTAATCTAATATTTACAAAGATAAGTGGGCTCGTACTTAGTCCATGGGCTCGAAATCTACCCTAAGGCTCATAAGAACCCTAGGGCCTTCTCTTGCATCTCTGGCCCAATCTACTTGGAGTTTTTCTATCCAATGCCCTTGCGGGGTAGGATTGCATCATCCATATTCAAAATTTAAAAATCAACAGGGAAAATCAGTTCGTCAACTCTAACTAAGACATCCTTTATGAAACCAACAGGATAGGCAACACTTCTATTAGCTAAATGAATTACCACATCAGTTGACTGCAAAGGACCTAGAGATAGAGAATTAAAAATAGACAGAGGCATAACACTAACAGAAGCTCCTAAATCTAGCACAGCATTGTCAAACTTATTGTTCCCTATAATACAAGGTATGCTGAATGTACCTGGATCTTTACATTTTTCAGGGATTTGGGGGACAGATTTACCAATCAATGCGGAGACATTTCTGCCCATGTTGATTCTTTCACTTCCTTTAAGCTTCCACTTATTAGTGCACAGCTCCTTCAAGAATTTAGCATATCTTGGAATTTGCTTTATTGCATCAAGCAGAGGTATGTTTACCTCTACTTTTCTAAATGTTTCCAAGATCTCCTTCTCTGCCTCTTCCATTTTTTTGTTGGTAATTGCTCCTGGAGGGAATGGAAGAGGGATATGTTGCTTCTGCAATTCAGAATTACCAGTGGAAGATTCACCTGCACAGAAATTGTTAGGTAATTTACTCTTTAAATTTTTGTCATCATCTTTTTCTGGAGTAGATTAAAGTCGGGCAGGTTCATTTGCGGATGAGGAAGGTGCTACTGGCTGAGGTCCTTGACACTGTTTCCCTGATCTCAATGAAATGGCACTCACATTTTTCGGATTTTATACAGATTGAGAAGGCAGCTTATCAGAATTCTGGGACTATTGTTGATTTAACTGTGTAGCCAATTGTCCCATCTGATTAGTTAAGCTCTAAATGGAGGCTCTGGTCTCTTGTTGAAACTGCATGTTTTGCATAGTCATTTGCCTCACAAGTTCTTCAAGGGACGGTTGCGAAGGAGCCTCAACTGTTTGTTGTTTCTAGGGCTGTTGTTGTTGTTGGATTGGTGGAGGAACATATGTTCTGCTTGGGCCAGCAGCATTTTGGAAGGAAAGAGTAGGCTGTTGTTGTTGTTGTTGAGGGCTAGACCATCTGAGATTAGGGTGATTCCTCCAGCCGGGATTGTATCTGTTGCTGGAAAGGTCATAATTGTTCTGCTGTGGTTGATTTTGCTGCTGAGGTTGAGGAGGTCTATTGTAAATGTTTGCAGCATAAGCTTCAGGTTGCTCAATTGCTCCAGGTTGTTGCATAGAAGGGCAAAGGTCTGTATGGTGGTCAGCAGAGAAGCATAAATCGCAGACTCTTGCGACAGGTATAGATTTCTGATTCAAGGCCAGTTGGGTTACCAGGTTAACCAAGGTATCTAGCTTACCTTCAAGCTTCTTGGTTTCAACTGATGAAGATGAATTCGTGGCTACTTCATGCACTCCTCTAATGACAATAGCATCATTTCTGGCACTAAATTGCTGGGAGTTGGAAGCCATCTTCTCAATTAAATTCCTGGTTTTAGCAGGGGTCATGTCTCCAAGGGCTCCCCCACTGGAAGCATCTATCATGCTTCTCTTCATGTTACTGAGTCCTTCATAAAAATATTGGAGAAGAAGTTGCTCTGAAATCTGGTGGTGAGGGCAACTGGCACATAGTTTTTTAAATCTCTCCCAGTATTCATATAGGCTCTCTCCATTGAGTTGTCTAATGCCTGAAATATCCTTTCTGATGGTCGTGGTCCTGGAAGCAAGGAAAAAATTTTCTAAAAATACTCTCTTGAGGTCATCCCAGCTTGTGATGGACCGTGGAGCAAGGTAATAAAGCTAGTCCTTTGTCACTCCCTCTAAAGAATGAGGAAAGGCCTTCAGAAATATGTGATCCTCCTGGACATCTGGTGGTTTCATGGTGGAGCAGACAATATGGAATTCTTTCAAATGTTTGTGCGGGTCTTCACCTGCAAGGCCATGAAACTTTGGAAGCAAATGGATTAGTCCATTTTTAAGAACATACGGGACATCCTCATCAGGGTATTGGATGCACAAGCTTTCGTAGGTGAAATCAGGTGCAGCCATTTCCCTTAAAGTCCTCTCACAAGGTGGTGGTTGCGCCATGTTCTCAGAATGTTTAAAATCAGAATCAAAATGCTCGAAATTGTAATGCTCAAAATCAGGATGTTCAAAATCACCAATAACAGAATGCACAGACTCACCGGTAACAGAATGCTCAGGATGCTCAAAAGGTATAAAATGATGCCTAACTAATCTATGAAATGTCCTATCTATCTCAGGATCAAAGGGTTGTAAGTCAGATGGATTACCTCTAGTCATACACTACATTCAGCATGCACAACTAGTTGCCTTCTCATGCAAGTAACAGTGTAGGTTTGAACTACAACTACCATTAAATGATATCCAAATGACTTGAAATTTTGTGAGCAACCTTATAAAATGGTGATAAGATAGCACACAAAATTTCAAACAAAAATTCAAAGTCTAACTATAGAATCTAAAAATGATAAGTTAAGAAAAATAAGAGAATAATACTTGGAAAATAAAAAGCTTTTGACAGAATCGCAATTTTTGGAAGAAGGAGACCTAAGCCGGCCTATGGCCCACTGCTTAGGCATAGGAAATTTTTTTCTACCCCAAATACAGATATAATAATAGTGATTCTGATAACCGGAGCAAAAGTTATGATCGTTTGAAGTTTTGACAAAAATCAAATTTGCTACTTTTTGCGAACTTTCAAATCTGACCAAACTAAGGGCTCTAGCTATTTTTCCCACAAAATATGTGAAATTCTGATACTGGGGACAGATGTCGTACCGGATGTCACGACATCACGCTTCAGAACATGCAGATCGTATGTGTCCGTATGAACAGATTTAAGCAAGTAAATAACACAAGAGAATTGTTAACCCAGTTCGGTGCAACCTCACCTACCTCTGGGGGCTACCAAGCCAGGGAGGAAATCCACTAAAATAGTGTTAGTTCAAGGTCTAACAGCCACTGTTTACAACCTTCTCACCTAACCACTACCCGTGCAATCTCTACCTAAGAGCCACTCTTAGATATGAGAACCCCGCTCACTCCCTCTCAATCACACTCCCGTGTTTACAAATAAATCAAAGACACACCAGAGATCAACTCTGAACAAAAGGGATCAACCCTACACACTAGAGATCAACTCTACACACTAGAGATCAACTCTACACACACAGGTCCAACACTTGATGTTAGGGTACCATCAAGGTGGCTCACAAAACACTCAAGTCCCAAAACTCACAAAATAACTCTTCAATCCCGGACTTGGTACAGAACTCGTGCAGCCTCCATGTTTATATAGCAATGTGCGTTTCTGGGCTGCAACGGCTTGTGCTGGAGGAGATCTATCATTCTTCCTGAAAATCTGCAGTTAAAGAACTAAAAGATACAGTTTGATCTTTTAGTTTTTATCTTTAATCTTTAATCCCTGAACGAACTCTTCTACTTTGAAATTCGAACTTTAATAATCTTTTAATTCGTTCCAGAAGATAGATCATCTTATCTCTTGCTAACTGCACAATAATCTGTTAAAGATATAACAGATTTATGTGTCCAGTATTTTCGGGCCAGATGTCAGGACATCGTGTCCGACATCGTGGATTCTGCAGCTTCAATTCTTCATTTGACATTTTATCTTGACTTATGCATTGTGCAGCAACTCCAGTATTTTCGGGCAGGATGTCAGGACATTGTATCCGACATCGTGGATCCTGCAACTTCAATTCTTCATTTGACATTTTATCTTGCCTTGTGCATTGTGCAGCCCGATCTTATTCCTTGACATAACGTTGGACATCATGTGCAGCAACTCCAGCTTTCCTTCATTGTCTAAGTGCTTATGTTTTAACAAAATCTTAGCCAATCTTTTAAAACTCAGTAGAGCTAAGCACTAACAATCTCCCCCTTTGGCAAATTTTGTCTAAAACATACTTAGACACTTCCTGAGCAGGTACGAGCAGTTATGCAAGTGGGATCAGCAACTTTCATTATCAGAGTAATCAAGCACAGCGGAAATTCTTCAAGTTGCAAATCTACAAGTCTTCTCCAGGATGTCAAGACATCTCACGTGACATCAGCTTTCTGCTTCTGCTCCCCCTGTCTTCATGCTTACTGCAGCATCTTCTGTCGGCTACTAGTCTTTCCAGGATGTCAAGACATCTCTTGTGACATCCGCTTTCTGCTCCCCCTGTCTTCATGCTCTTGCTACTAGTAGCTTACATCAGTCATCATCAGCAGCAGTCTCCCCCTCAAAATCATATTCATACAACTCCCCCTCAAAATCATGAATCATGCATACATCGTATCCTACTGCCATACATCGTATCAATCATGCATAATACTACTATTGCATACATAGTGTCCTACTACTCAAAATCATGCATAATAGCAAGCATCATACTATTACTCCCCCTTTTTAGACAGAATTTGACAAAAGTAGAATGCATGAACTTAAGGTGCAAATATTACAGACCAATAACTAGTAATTGTTCAAGGGACAGCCCCTTTAGCTAGTAAAAGTAAAAAGCAAAAATAGAGGTCTGATGGTCATGGGGTGGCTTCAGAATCATCATCATCATCTGGATCTGTATCCTCTGCTGCATCTTCCTCTTCCTCAGCAGCTTCTTCTTCTTCCTCGGCTGCTTCTTCCTCTTCTTCAGCTGCTTCACCATCTTCCTCAGCTGCTTCACCATCATCAATGCCACTTTCTGAGAGCCTTTTGATCAGCCGTTCCAGCTCCATCTTCTTCTCTGTGTTGGCTTTGATGGTTGCTTCCAGCACCTTGCATGTGTCCTTGAGTTCAGCAATCAAGGCATCCTTGGACACAGCACCTGAAGCAGCTTTCCCTGATGTCGAGACAATGTCTGGGACATGTGTCCCCTCAAACAGTTTGTAGTGCAGGGATAGAGGAGATTCTCTCTTCATCACAGAGTCAGTGTAGTTTAAAATATTGGGGTGTTGACTCAACATAATGCCACACAATACAGTAGGGAAGGCAATGGGTAATTTGACAGCAAAAGATTCTGAATGCTTAACAGTTTGATCAAAAATATAGTTTCCAAAATTAAATTTGGACTTGGTTCCAACAGCATACAGAAATTTACCCAAACCTGTGGCAACAGTGGAAGTATGATTGGTGGGTACCCAGTTTGCAGCGCCAATCCTATGCAGAATTGCATACTTCACACTCAGCTTCCCTGCAGAAAGCTTCCCTTTCTTTGGCCAATGCTGGACTCGTTTGGCAGTGATTTCCTTGGCAATTTGATGTTCAGAGACAGCAATATCCACCACTCCATCTGTTGGTCTGTCCAGGAATTTGTTGATCACAGCAGGGGAGAATCTAACACATTTTCCTCTGACAAACACTCTTTGATACTCATCACTCTTTCTGTTTGTTATGTCAGAGGGAATGTTGACAATGAATTCCTTGACTAGACTCTCATAGCAGTCTCCCAACTTGGTGACAGTTTTCAGCAGTCCAGCAGCCTTGATGAGGTCCATTATCTCCTTGCAATCCAAGGCATCTCTTCCCAGTTCTCTTTCAACCGCAAGTCTGCGTTGATACACATATTTCCACTTTTCAACATTGCCAATGGAGTGGAAAGAGATGTTGTCCAGTGGTGCATCAGGAACATTCTCAGGCAACTTTCTCCCAGATTTCTTGGCCCTCTTTGATGTCGAGACATCTAGTTCGACATCATCATCAGAATCAGATGAGGAAATTTCTTTCCTCTTCTTGGAAGGAATTGCGACTTTGCTTCGTCTGGATGAGGTAGGAGTGATTGGAGTGCTTTTCTTCTGGGCCATAGTCTTGATTCGTCCTGACCTCTTAATGGGGGTTTTTCCTTTTCGGCTTTGTAATCGTTCTGCAATGCCAGGTGCCAATTTGTTGGCGATGGGTTCCTCATCAGATTCTACCTCTTCTAGGTCAATGAGGTCACCTGGAGCAGGTTCTGGTGCCCGTGGTGCAGGGGTCTCCTCTGTGGCTTGATCATCTTCCTCTGTTGATCTCTCTTTGCTGGGGGAAGAGAGTACTTCAGCATTTGGGCCGGAAGATGTTGGAACATCTTTCTCAACATCAGGCACAGAAACATTCGGGGTGGAAGATGTTGGGACATCTTCATCAGCTTCAGGGACAGCAACATCTGGGGTGGAGGATGTTGGAACATCTTTCTCAGCATCAGGAACAGAGGCGTCTTTCAAAATGCTACTCACAATACTGCGGATTTTCTTGTCCATCTCCGTGTCTACTTCCCTAGGACTTGTTGCAAGGCTAGGGTTTTCAGCAATCTTCACTCCCTGTTGTCTTCTGGGAACCAGTTTCTCAGGGACAGAAGCTTGACCAGGAATTATTTGTATGGGTTGGATGTTGAATTCTGGTTGTTCCTGGTGCGGAGATGATGGTACAGAGGGTGAACCAGGAGCTGAAGTTTCTTTTGGTGAGGTAGCCATGGAAAAGCAGAGCGTTTGGAATGATTTCGTAAATTTCTGAGAGCTGTTGGGGAATGCAGAAAACGAGATTAACACGAAAATATAAGTTTGAATGAGGAATGTAGAGGGACGTGTGAAGCAACGGTCGAATTTGCTTTGGTTCAGTAGTGAACGTGCTATTAATGTTAAGTGATTCATTTGGGCACGTTCAGATATCAGTAGTTGCTACAATTCCTCTAGCAGACAAATGCCCAGCTTGCCCCTCAGTTTTTCAAACTGTTTTGCATCCAATGCCTTTGTGAAAATATCTGCTATTTGTTCCTCAGTGTCAACATGCTCCAGTGTGATAACTTTATCATCAACAAGCTCTCTAATATAGTGATGTCTAATGTCAATGTGCTTGGTTATGCTATGCTGAACAGGATTTTTAGAAATATTAATAGCACTCAAGTTGTCACAGTATAATGTCATGACATCTTGTTCGACATTGTACTCCTTCAGCATCTGCTTCATCCAAACTAGTTGTGAACAGCTGCTTCCTGCTGCAATATACTCTGCTTCTGCAGTAGATAGGGACACACAGTTCTGCTTCTTGCTGAACCAAGAAATAAGATTGTTGCCCAGATAGAAGCATCCACCAGAAGTGCTTTTTCTGTCATCTGCACTTCCAGCCCAATCAGCATCACAATACCCAACCAGCATTGAATCTGAACAATGATAGTACATAATCCCATAGTCACTGGTGCCATTTACATATTTTAGGATTCTCTTTACTTGAGTCAAGTGACTTATCTTAGGATTGGCTTGATATCTTGCACAAACACCTACTGCATAGGTGATGTCAGGTCTGCTAGCTGTTAAATATAGTAAGCTCCCTATCATGCTTCTGTACAGACTTTGATCAACACTGGTGCCAGCTTCATCTTTTGACAGCTTCAAGTGAGTAGGTGCAGGTGTTCTTTTATGGCTGGCATTCTCCATCCCAAACTTCTTGACAATGTTCTTTGCATACTTGCTTTGTGAGAGGAATATGGAGTCTTCCATCTGCTTCACTTGAAGTCCCAGAAAATAAGTCAGCTCTCCAACAAGACTCATCTCAAATTCAGATTGCATCTGTTGAACAAAATGTCGAAGCATCTCATTCGACATCCCTCCAAACACAATGTCATCAACATATATCTGTGCTATCATCAAGTTTTCAGCATCTTGTTTGACAAAGAGAGTCTTGTCAATTCCTCCCTTCCTATACCCTTGCTGAGTAAGGAACTCTGTTAGCCTTTCATACCAAGCTCTTGGAGCTTGCTTCAATCCATAGAGAGCCTTCTTGAGCCTGTATACATGATCTGGATGAGCTGGATCTACAAATCCCTTTGGCTGCTCCACATAGGCTTCTTCATTCAGGTATCCATTCAGAAATGCGCTCTTCACATCCATTTGGTACAGCTTGAATTTGAGGATGCAAGCTACACCAAGTAACAATCTGATGGACTCAAGTCTAGCAACTGGGGCAAACGTTTCATCAAAGTCTACACCTTCAATCTGAGTGTAGCCTTGAGCAACAAGTCTGGCCTTGTTTCTGGTTATAACACCTTCTTCATTGGTTTTGTTCTTGAAGATCCACTTGGTGCCAATCACATTAGTTCCCTCGGGTCTCGGAACTAGCTCCCAGACTTTATTCCTTTTGAATTGCTCCAATTCTTCTTGCATAGCATTGATCCAGAACTCATCAGTCAGTGCCTCTTTCACATTCTTGGGCTCAATTTTGGAGACAAAACATGAGTTGGAGACAATCTCAATCTCCCTTGATCTTGTAGTGACTCCTCTGTTTGGATCTCCTATAATCAGCTCCTTGGGGTGCATCTTCTGGATTCTAATGGAAGGTCTCTTGTCAGGTTGGTTGATGTTGATTCATCTGTAGCAGAATCAGAGTTTTCTGCATTTTCTTCACTTTTAGCTGTATCTGCTACATTGTCTCCCGATGTTCTGACATCTTCTTCGACATCCTGCTTTCTTGTTGGAGTTAGATCATCAACAACCACATTGATGGATTCCATCATAGTTCTGGTTCTGGAGTTGAATACTCTATATGCTCTGCTGTTTGTAGAGTATCCCAGGAATATTCCTGCATCACTCTTGGGATCCATCTTTCTCCTTTGCTCTCTATCTGCCAAAATGTAACATGGGCTTCCAAAGATGTGAAAGTGCTTGACAGTTGGCTTCCTCCCTTTCCAGATTTCATACAGTGTGGTTGAAGTCCCTCTTCTAAGTGTGACTCTGTTGTGGATGTAGCATGCTGTGTTCATGGCTTCAGCCCAGAGATTATAGGGAAGTTCTTTGGCATGAAGCATGACCCTAGCAGCCTCTTGCAAAGTCCTGTTTTTCCTTTCAACTATGCCATTTTGCTGTGGTGTCATGGCTGCAGAGAACTCATGAGTGATGCCTTCAGATGTGCAGTATTCATTAAACTTGCTGTTTTCAAACTCTCTGCCATGGTCACTCCTGATTCTCTTGATCACACAGTCTTTTTCTCTTTGAAGTCTTAGACTCAACTCCTTAAATACTTCAAAGGTGTCTGATTTCTCTCTGATAAAGTTGACCCAGGTAAATCTGGAGAAATCATCCACAACCACATAGGCATACCTCTTTCCTCCAAGGCTTTCAACTTGCATAGGCCCCATCAAGTCCATGTGAAGTAGTTCCAGCACCCTGGAAGTGGTCTGATGTTGAAGCTTCTGGTGGGACATCTTGACTTGCTTTCCAATCTGACATTCACCACAGATTCTGCCTTCTTCTATTTTCAGATTGGGAATGCCTCTAACAGCACCTTTGTCAATGATTTTCTTCATGCCTCTTAAGTGCAGATGTCCAAATCTTTGATGCCATATTCTGACTTCATCTTCTTTGGAGGATAGACATGTGGAGGAGTAACTGGTTTCTTGAGGTGTCCATAGGTAGCAATTGTCCTTTGATCTGCTGCCCTTCATTAGAACTTCACTCTTCTCATTTGTCACCAAGCATTCTGACTTTGTGAAGTTTACATTGAATCCTTCATCACACAGCTGACTGATGCTGATCAAGTTTGCAGTCAGTCCCTTCACCAGCAGTACTTTGTCCAGACTAGGAAGTCCATCATGGACTAGCTTTCCCATTCCAGTGATCTTTCCTTTAGAACCATCTCCAAATGTCACATAGCTAGTGGAGCAAGGTTCAATGTTCACCAGGAATTCTTTGACTCCTTTCATTTGTCTGGAACAGCCGCTATCTAGGTACCAATCTTCTTTAGCTGATGCTCTAAGTGAAGTATGAACAACAAGACTAACAGTCTTGTGTTTTGGAACCCACATCATCTTCCTTCCACTACTGCTCCCTTGAGTTCCATGATGTGGATGGCCATGTAAATGATAGCAAAAGGGCTTTATGTGACCATACCTGCCACAGTAGTGACACCTCCACTTCTTTCTTTTGCTCCTTTTCTGCTGCGTTCCATGATGTCGAGACCGATGTTGTGACATCGTGGCTCCAGTGCTGTTTTTGGCAGGAACAAATTCTGTCATGGTTGTTCTGCCAGCAGACTTACGATTAAATCCAAGTCCTCTCTGGTTTCCAACATTCTTCCCAAGCTGTAGCACTTCATCAAGCACATCTGAGCCTTTATTCAGCATCTTTATTGACTTTGTCATATTTTCCAGTTTAGAATTCAGAAAGCCAATTTCTCCTTTAAGTTCAGAGATTTCCTCTTCATGTGCCTCCTTCTCAGCCTCCAGATTTGCAATGACCTTCTTCAGTTGTGCTTCTTGCTGAAGAATCTTCTCACTTTTGATGCATAGTTTTCTATAGGATGTAGCAAGCTCATCAAAAGTGATTTCACTGTCTGTATCACTTGAATCTTCAGCAGATTCAAATCTCCCAGTGAGTGCATTCACATCTCTGTCAGAGTCACTTTCTTGTTCACTCTCTGTATCATCTGACCGACTTACAGAAAGACCTTTCCTCTGCTTCTTGAGATGAGTGGGACATTCAGCTTTGATGTGTCCAAAGCCTTCACACCCACGGCATTGAATTCCTTTGCTGTGACTGGGCTTTTCATCTGACCTTTTCTTGTATTCACTACCTTTCCTGATGTCGAAAGGGATGTTCTGGACATGTGGTTTCTGCCTCCTGTCCATTCTGTTCATCACTTTGTTGAACTGTTTTCCAAGGAGCACAACTGCATTAGTCAGACCTTCATCAGTATCCAGGTCATACTCATCTTCTTCTCTTTCATCATTGGACACGAACGCCAGATTCTTGCTCTTCTTTTCAGCCCTATCCGAGAGTCCTAGCTCAAAGGTTTGAAGGGAACCAATGAGTTCATCTACTCTCATGTTGCAAATGTCTTGGGCCTCCTCTATTGCAGTGACTTTCATGTCAAATCTCTTAGGCAAGGATCTGAGGATCTTTCTCACCAGCTTTTCATCTGTCATCCTCTCTCCCAAGGCAGTGCAAGCATTGGCAATTTCAAGAATGTTCATGTGGAAGTCATGAATACATTCTTCCTCCTTCATCTTCAGATTTTCGAATTTTGTGGCCAATAGTTGCAATCTGGACATCTTCACTTTGGAGGTTCCTTCATGAGTGGTTTTCAGGATCTCCCAAGCATCCTTGGCCACTGTACATGTGTTGATCAGTCTGAAGATATTCTTGTCAACTCCATTGAATAGAGCATTCAAAGCTTTGGAGTTTCCAAGTGCCAATTCGTCTTCTTCTTTAGTCCAGTCTTCTTCTGGCTTCAATTCATCAGTGGGCTTTCCTTCTGTGTCCAGCATCTTGGGATGTTCCCAGCCTTTGATGACAGCTTTCCAGGTTCTGCTATCCAGTGATTTGAGGAAGGCCACCATTCTTGCTTTCCAGTATTCATAGTTGCTTCCATCAAGAATTGGTGGTCTGTTCACTGGTCCTCCTTCTTTCTCCATGTTCATCAGAATTTATCTCCCTAGATCTCACTCAGTGATTTCGAGTGCCTGCTCTGATACCAATTGAAATTCTGATACTGGGGACAGATGTCGTACCGGATGTCACGACATCACGCTTCAGAACATGCAGATCGTATGTGTCCGTATGAACAGATTTAAGCAAGTAAATAACACAAGAGAATTGTTAACCCAGTTCGGTGCAACCTCACCTACCTCTGGGGGCTACCAAGCCAGGGAGGAAATCCACTAAAATAGTGTTAGTTCAAGGTCTAACAGCCACTGTTTACAACCTTCTCACCTAACCACTACCCGTGCAATCTCTACCTAAGAGCCACTCTTAGATATGAGAACCCCGCTCACTCCCTCTCAATCACACTCCCGTGTTTACAAATAAATCAAAGACACACCAGAGATCAACTCTGAACAAAAGGGATCAACCCTACACACTAGAGATCAACTCTACACACTAGAGATCAACTCTACACACACAGGTCCAACACTTGATGTTAGGGTACCATCAAGGTGGCTCACAAAACACTCAAGTCCCAAAACTCACAAAATAACTCTTCAATCCCGGACTTGGTACAGAACTCGTGCAGCCTCCATGTTTATATAGCAATGTGCGTTTCTGGGCTGCAACGGCTTGTGCTGGAGGAGATCTATCATTCTTCCTGAAAATCTGCAGTTAAAGAACTAAAAGATACAGTTTGATCTTTTAGTTTTTATCTTTAATCTTTAATCCCTGAACGAACTCTTCTACTTTGAAATTCGAACTTTAATAATCTTTTAATTCGTTCCAGAAGATAGATCATCTTATCTCTTGCTAACTGCACAATAATCTGTTAAAGATATAACAGATTTATGTGTCCAGTATTTTCGGGCCAGATGTCAGGACATCGTGTCCGACATCGTGGATTCTGCAGCTTCAATTCTTCATTTGACATTTTATCTTGACTTATGCATTGTGCAGCAACTCCAGTATTTTCGGGCAGGATGTCAGGACATTGTATCCGACATCGTGGATCCTGCAACTTCAATTCTTCATTTGACATTTTATCTTGCCTTGTGCATTGTGCAGCCGTTGGACATCATGTGCAGCAACTCCAGCTTTCCTTCATTGTCTAAGTGCTTATGTTTTAACAAAATCTTAGCCAATCTTTTAAAACTCAGTAGAGCTAAGCACTAACAATATGGATCAAAAGAAGTGACCACAAAAAAATTCAGCCAAAAATAACAACTATAGCTACCAAAACAAAAAATCCTAATTAATTCAGCAAGGGTGGTCTCTAAAATCTGTCGCTAAGGGATTTCCACTACTACCCTGTTTTCCAGTTCAACAAAAGTGGTCGTTGAATCCGTCGCAAAGCACTATTCACAGCAAAACACCAAAACTGAAACAGGGGAAGCTCTGAATGGCAAAACTAAAACAGAACACACACTAAACAAAATAACAAGGTACTAAACAACACTAACACAACACTAACACAACACGAAAGAATTAAACACTAACACAAGAATTAAACACTAACGTGACACTAGCTATTATGAACCTTTGGACACTGCTCCCCATCAATGGTGCCAAATTTGATCGAGGCCTACCCAAATAAAATAAACATTAAAATGCAGTAACTAGGAAGTGACCCTAGGTCGTTTCCCAATGAGAAATGATAAACCAAATGTTCATAATATACTAGCAGTAACAGTAACAATGGGGGGGTTGTTTGTTGTGTGAATTAAAGAACAAGCGAACTGGAATACGAAATTAATAATAGTAAAAATGTGTTGTTTCCTCTGATTCAGAAGCCATTCTCTTGTCCTTGGTCATGAAGAATTTGTCCCTAACAGTTAACCACTTAATCCAACCCTATTTTAATTTACTAAGCGAAAATCAATTTAGGGCTGTCAATATGTGATTAAGCAACACATACACCAATTAACCCCTTGTTCATTAAGCATGAACGCAGTTTAAGCACAGAGGCAATTAATCGAACACGAAACGTGCACAGATTAACAGAACGCATGTGGGTTTATTGGTGAAGGGAAAACTGCCAGGAAACCACATTATAAACATCAAAATAATTTCAACCAAAATCCCAAGGCTGCTATTTAAAAGGGTCACTCAGAGTCACTGGGCCCTATTACATTATTCTAGCCCAAAACAAAATAAACACTGAACAACATAAAATAAAATTGCAATTTCCAAATTAAAAATTAACTAAGGTAAACGTTGCTTTATTTGCCCTCTTTAAGTCCACGACCAAAATCCGGATTAAGCCCAATGCTTCATTAATTCCTGAAATTAGATTGAAAACATCAAATTAGCTGAATGGGCCCAAGTAATAAAACTGCCTTATTAATTTGACAATTAAGACAAATCAGTAATTAAAATGGTGCAAAAAGGGATTAAGAAATAGGAGAAAATAATGGCACATCATTGGACTAATGTTACTAAGGATGTTCTCTACCTAATAATGTTCATGTGTTCTATGTTGTCTCCTGGACTACTAAACCCCGATGTCTCGCGCATGTTTAGCCTAATCCTAATCAACCATCATCCTCATATGTCTCTTATTGGACTAAACTTAACCAGAACCGCATTAATACATAACATACCAAAAACTAAGTTATCGTACCCCGATGTCTCGTGAAAATACGATAAGCTAGCCCCGTCCTATCAAGTTCTATGGATCAAACCATTTCCCAATGTTGAGTGACCCTAACTAAGCATGTAGTTGCATGATCAAGGCAAAGGCACACTAGAATTAAGTGTAGAAGCAAGCTTCATGATGATGAAGCAAGCTTCATGATGATGAACCAAGCAATTTTGATGATGCCAAAAGCCCAAGTGATTGATTCAAGATTGATTCAAGACTTCAAGATCAAGCATCAAAAATCCAATCCAAGATTCAAGAGAAGAAATCAAGAAGCAACAAGTCAAGACTTCATATAGGATAAGTATTAAAAGAATTTTTCAAAAACCAAATAGCACAGTTTTGTTTTACAAAAGAATTTTCTCAAATTTTCTAAGTTACCAGAGTGATTACTCTCTGGTAATTGATTATCTGTTATCAGTAATCGATTACCAGTGACCAGTTTGATTTTCAAAATGTTTTCAAAAGATTTGTAATGTTCCAAAATAATTTTCAAATAGTGTAATCGATTACACTATATTAGTAATCGATTACAAGTGAATCTGAACGTTGGAATTCAAATCCAATTCTGAAGAGTCACAACTTTTCATAAAATACATTGTGTAATCGATTACACCATTGTGGTAATCAATTACCAGTGAATAGTTTTAAAGAAAAAGTCAAGAGTTATAACTCTTAACATGGTTTTCTCAAAAGTCATAACTCTTCCAGTGGTTTCTTTGACCAGACATGAAGAGTCTATAAAAGCATGACTTTGGCACATGTTCAAAATAGATATAATATATTCTTCCAAACAATCCTTTTTCACAATCTTTCTCTAACCCTTGCCCATTGCTTTTTCTTTTCCAAAAAGCTTTCTAAACTTTGTTTTCAAAACTTTGTTTTTATACAAGTGCAAATTCTACAGAAAACAAAAGGGTGTTATCTTTTCTTCCTTCTCCCTCTTGCCAAAAGATTCAAAGGACTAACCGCCTGAGAATTCTTTTGATTCTTCCTTCTCCCTCTAGCCAAAAGACTCAAAGGACTAACCGCCTGAGAATTCTTTTGATTCTTCCTCTTCCCTTTAAACAGAAGATTTCAAAGGACTAACCGCCTAAGATATCTTTTGTTTCCCCTTTACAAATATTCAAGGGACTAACCGCCTGAGAATTCTTTGTCTTAACACATTGGAGGGTACATCCTTTGTGGTACAAGTAGAGGGTACATCTACTTGGGTTGTAATACTGAGAACAAGATAGGGTACATCTCTTGTGGATCAGTTCAAGTGGAGGGTACATCCACTTGGTTGTTCAAAGAGAACAAGGGAGGGTACATCCCTTGTGGATCTTTGCTTGTAAAGGATTTTACAAGGTTATTGTAAATCTCAAGAACTGGTGGTTGCTTGGGGACTGGATGTAGGCACGGGTTGTTTCCGAACCAGTATAAATCTTGTGTTTGTCTTCTTCTTCCCTACACTCTTTACTTTTCCGCTGTGTACTTTTATTTCCGCTTTACTTTTGTCTAAGTTATTGTTTTTGTTCTTTACTTCCTCATAACTTAGTAGTAAAGCCTAATTGAATCTAGTAATATTAAGAAGGATAATTTTTAATTAGTCAAGACACATTAATAATTAATTCAACCCCCCCCCCCTTCTTAATTATTCCAAGGCCACTTAATCCAACATTAAGTACTGATAGCACAGTGAACACATAAAACATCATTAGATAAATATGAAAATATTTACATCAAGTACCCCATAGGAAGAACCAACTGAGGATTTAGCTCTCCATAGCAGGGAAGCTTCTTTTACAACAATGAAAAGAGAAAATGAAAGACTGAAGAAGTACAAGTAGTGGGGGTGTCTCCTCCACCTCTAGAAACCTCACAATCACTCGAAATCTCATCCAAAGCTCCGCAAGATGGCTTCCTTGTCAAGCTCCACTATCTCTTAGTCTCTCCACAGCCAAAACTAAAAACAAAAAAAAAAAAACTACTTCCAAATTTGAGATTTCAGCTTAAATGGGCAATCCTGTCGGTGGCCGCACGCTTAGCGAGATCATCGCTCGCTTAGCGTGCATAACTGGCTTTTGGCTTAGCGCCAGTCTTCTCGCTCAACCTTGAGGATGCAACCAGTGTGCTTAGCGAGTTAACACTCGCTCAGCACTTCTGTACAGCTCATCCTTCTTCCAGAGTCTTCTATGCGCTTAGCCAACGGATGTCGCGCTTAGCGGATGGCTCCCTCAGCGCGTGAAACGGCTTAGCGAATCAATAAATTCTGCACTTCACCAATCTTTCCCATTTTACCTAAAATTGAAATGGAATGATCATTAAATACAAAAATTGGGATACTAAGTACTGATTAACTATATTAACAAAAAGTAATTACAATACTACAAAAAGAACTATAAATGGGAGGAGTTGTATACAATTTACAACATTTTCTTACAAAAAGTTAGTCGTATTAACCGACTAACAAACTCCCCCAAATTTACAGTTTTGCTTGTCCTCAAGCAAATAAAGAACAGCTCACTAGTCCCCAAGTGATAAAAACATGCAGTGATTAATTACAAGGGTGTGTGGTTCACAAAATAATAATCACATGATAACAAATGAAACATAATGCCTTTATCAATTGCTTTTCACAAGGCATGCAATTTTTCAGAGAAAAGAACATGTTAGTAAGCAACACAACTAAATGAAGCTAGGCAGGAGACAGATTTCATGGAAAGATGCTTAACCAATGTCTCACGGCCACTGTTTCACTCAAGCACATGTGTTTAAGCTATTCAGAAATAACAACTAACAAGAGGTCCAATCTTTGTACTTCATCTCTTGTCATAAAGTTAGAAATGCACAAATTGAATTAGAGGGACTTTTCTTGGCTTGTAGTGAGGCTGGTCTACAAAAAATATTGGTTTTTCTAGGATGCCAAAGCTTGAATTCTAAGAGAGCACAAATCCTAGACTTTCCCAATTTGTTTTTTCAATCCACTTAGCTCACTCACTAGCCTTTCACTTGACTTTGTTCTAACAAAACACACACTTATTTGAACTCCTCTCCCCCCCCCCCCCCCCCGCCCCCCTTTTTAACACATAAAACATTTTATTAATTTGTTGTGTGTGTTGTTGTTTCTTACCTTTAAAATTAACCACCTAACAAACTCCCCCAAATTTAGGACAAATTTGTCTTAAACCAATGTGCTCTCCTAAAACCTAAGCAAGGTAAATGGAGATGACAATTCAAAGCTCAAGGTTCAATTTGACAATTACAATTCAACTCAAAGATGGGTGCAAATGATATAATCATTGATAAATAGGTAAGTTTTTTTTTCAAGTGGCTTGTATATACAACAATGGCCTTCATCATATCCAAATTCATGCATTTCATTCTAAAATTCAGAGATTGATACAAAAATCATTGCTTTATGCTAGTCGTTCTCTCAACAATTAAGTTTACACTCTCACTGGGTTATGGTTCAAGCTTTTCTTTCACAATCAATCTGTCCACTGACTAACATTTCTAATTGTGAGCCTACTTTCCTGTTCTTTCTATCTAACATACATGCTCATTCAAAACTTATGATTTAACACATGCTTCATCCATTCATGCAATCAACTCACAACACCAATTTCAAAAAAATATAACTATGTTTGCATTGCATACTCAGAGAATCAAGTCAAACTGTTCAGTATGCTTCAGGACATGCATACTAATTATCCACAACAAAAGTATGTAAACATAAGTATAAACCAATATCACAAAAAAAATGTACTGAAGGCATAATAATTATAATATTTATCAAAAAAACAAGAACAGGAATTTAAAACTCATGTGACTGGTCCTGCTGCTAAGTGTCCTCCTCATTTGTAAATTGTAACACCGGAGTGACTGGAGGGGTGGTAGTCAGTCTCAGGACAGGTGTGACAGGGTCATCTGGCATCTCAAGCACTGGGGTAAGAGGGTCTGTTGCTTGCTAAGGATAAGGTAGATCCACCACTAGTGAGGGTGGATTTGTTATAACCTATGGTATCCTCTCAGGAGTAGCAGCCTCCTATCTCGTCTGTGTCCCGCCTGCCTCATCAGCCTCATAAACAAATGGCTCGGGGACTGTGGCCTCAGAGGATGCATCCTTCACCTTCTGAGGTACCTGAGCTGTGGGACCTCCACCTTCCCTCACAAGAAAAGGCTGCGCTCTTGGCCAGGCTACCTTCTCCATAAACTGCTCCACTGTCATAATGGGTTTTTGTAGAGCCACATCCTGTAGGCTCTGCATTACCAATATCTACCCCTGATATAGACTCTGAAGCATGGACTCTATGTGTTGTGAGCCCTAGGTAGATGGGCCTGGAGGTGCTCGTGCTGGGGTAGCAGATGTGGCTGGAGCTGGTGGAGTAGAAGAAGGAACATCAGCTGGTCTTGCCCTTGCCTTCCTTGCCCCTCTGAAATTAACTGTAAGATCACCCAAATTCCAACAGTTCTTTTTAATGTAGGCCAAATTAATGGCTAGGCTCAGGCTCTCGTAGGTCAAACTATCAGAAGTAACTCCTCTAGCTCTGCAGAGAGCAGTAATCAAGGCTGGAAATTCGAGCCTAGAGGAGTTTGATTGAGCAATAGAAGAAATTTGACCCGAGATAAGGGTGCCAATGTTCATATCCATATGGGTTACTAAGCCGTAAACCAACCTAGCTCTATCCATTTTTAAATCTGATGTGTGGGATGTGGGAGCTAGGTTGGAGTAAGATAGGACACTCCAAGTTTAGGCCAATGTGGTCAAGTCCTTTCTGAGGAGCTTCCATGGCTAGCCTTCAATGTTTAGAACAAAACCCTTGCAGGGAATACATAGTCTAGCCTCTATCTCTTGAGGATTAGACCTCAACCTATAGAATCTAGAGTATATGGGTAGGGTCACCCCCTCCTCTAGTACCACTGGTGTCTCAAGGAATTCATTGAGGTTGTCTGCATCAATCTTTATCAAATTTCCTCTTACTCGTGCTTGCTTGGACGACTGATGATGCAATCCTACCCCCCAAGGGCATTGGATAGAAGACTCCAAGAAGATTGGGCCAAAGATGCAAGAGAAGGTCCTAGGGTTCTCATGAGCCTTAGGGTAGATTTTGGGCTCATAGGCTAAGTTTAAGCCCACTTATCTTTGTACATATTAGATTAAGGTTTCATTAATTTTGGTCCTTGTATTTAGGGCGCCATATTATAGGTAGGGTACCCTAGAAATATAGGATTTTTCAGCCCTTGTATTTTAGGGCACCTAGACTAGTTTTTGTATTAAGGGTAGTTTTGTAATTTCACATGCACTAAGTGAATATTTGATGTGTGTGGTTGGAAATAAATTTAATTGAATTGGTAGAAGCCCAATCCAATTAAATTTTAGAGGGGGAGGTGAGCATTTGCTTACTACACCCCATTGCCACATCATATAGTCACACTTTGTGCATGTCCTTCATGCTTTACATGCCTCATGACACGTAAGGACATTTAGTGGAGAATCTTGGAATTAATCTTGGATTAGTGGGCTGAACCATAACTAAAATTCACTAATCATAATTAGTGAAATTTTGGCTCCACAAATTCAATTTCAAATTCAAGTGAAATTTGAATTGAAATTCAAGTGAAATTTGAATTAAAATTCAAATTTCCCTCCAATTTTGTGTGACACTTAGGCTATAAATAGAGGTCATGTGTGTGCATTTTTTTCAACTTTGATCATTTGAATATTAAACTTCAGATTTCAGATCTCTTTTAGAGCACAAAATTTCGTGCTCCTCTCTTCCTCTCCCTTCATTCATTTCCTTCTTCCTCCAAGCTCTTATCCATGGCCTCCTATGGTGGTGAGCTTCTTCTAGACTCATCTTCTCCTTGAAGTGGCGTCTCCTCTCTCTCTTCCTTCTCCATTCCGCTGTCATTCATCCTCCAAGAAGCAAAGGAATCCATTGATGAAGAAGATCCTAGGCCTACAAGCTCCAATGGAGCTTACATCAACTGATCCCCAGGGTTGTATAGGTTGGCATAAAATTCTTTGACAACCGCCACATCAATGCTTCCCTCCTGGAGGTTGGTGAGGTGTTTGTGTAGATTACGCCTCTCCAATTCTACTTTGAACTCCTCAAACTCAGTATGATATAATTGAACATTTCTCTCCGGAAGGATATTCCAACTGAGAATGTTATCTATGTATCTGTTCCAGGCTTCCAATGACTGCAATCGCCTAGTGTCATATTAAGCTTGTGGTCTGGAAGCTGTGCTTTTTCTCTTTTTGATGCCATTTGCAATGAGAAGAACCCATCAATTTATTAGACCAAAATTTGTTAAAATTTGAAAACAGAAAATAAAAACTGAAATTGACAGTGGGCGCTTAGCAAGACGCAACTCACTTAGCGCGCCTCATGAAAAATAACTCACTAGCTTAGCACAACAGGGGCACGCTTAGCGAGTTACGACATAAATTTTTTTTTTGCATAATTGGCTTAGTGAGATAGACACTCGCTTAGCCCAAAACAAATTTATTTCACACATGCGCTTACCGAGTAGTGCTCGCTTAGTGCGACTTGACTACTGGACACTAATTGGCTTAACGAGCATGGCTCGCTTGGCCTTATTCAAACCACATTGAATAGCACTTAGCCTGAAAGGGCTACGCTTAGCATGAGCAAAATTTCAAAATTTTAACCAAGTTATGTGGGCTTAGCAAATCAATTGCGCTTAGCCCAATAACTGCCGCAACAAATTGCGCTTAGCTCAGATAAGCTGGGCTTAGCACGAGGCAGTCAACAAAAATTTGTCTAAGGTACCTTGGCTTAGCGAAATAGCACTCGCTTAGCCACAAGTTTATCATCAATGAAGTTTTCAGTGGCTTAGCTCACACAGATGTCGCTTAGCCACGATGTTCATATAGAAGATGAACATTCAACAAAAAGATGAACTCATTTAGCACAACCATGTTGGCTTAGCGAGTTCGTCTAGAAATGCATATATTCAAGCCAATTTGATGAACTCGCTTAGTGCATCAGACAGGCTAAGTGAGATCATTGCATTTTCCAGAAAAAATGCAGAAGAAGAAGTTGAACAACTTCTTCTTTTAGACCTCTAATAGGCCCCTATCAGACATGCAATATTATCTAAACTACCTACAAAGTAAAACTCCTAACAAAGTCCTGATTTTTATCTATTCTACTTACAATCTAACCCTAAAAATCAAATTTTTAATCTAAGGTTTTCTACCCTAAAGTATCAACAATAGAAAGAGCATAAGTAAAGTCAGGAACTTACTTGAATCGAAGATGTTCAATGTACATTTGAAGAAGGATGCAAGATGGAAGCTAGAATATGCAATGCGAAATTTTTTCAGAGGAGAGAGGTTGCAGGAATTTTTTTCAAATTTGGATAAGTGTAAGTGTAACTACTGTTACACTTAACTTAAGCAGTTTTCGACTAACTCGCTTAGCGAGTCAGCGTGCTAAGCGAGTGAGAGAGATGTTTGGGTTTCTCAAAATTCTCGCTTAGCGGGTCGACGCGCTGAGCCTAGTTTTGAAATTCAAATTTTTATTTATCTTTTTTTATACTGGGCTTAGCGCAAACCATTGCGCTTAGCAAGTTATGCAGATGTTAATTCCTACAACTCTCGCTAAGCCGGGCTCAAGGCTGGCTTAGAGAATTTAATGCATCCTATATATAGAGGGGTGCATGCGCTTAATGAGTGGTTGCTCGCTTAGCGCTATTCAGGCCGCAAAGAATTGGGCTCAACGCAAATGGGCCGCGCTTAGCTCAATTAAACCAATGAATTGGCCGAATCAAATAGGGCTTAGTGCAGGTATACTGTGCTTAGCGAGCAAGCATGATACGCATAGCGAGTTAGACACTCGCTTAGCCTAATTCAGGCCAAACTAAATTGGGCTTTGCTCACTCATGGCCCGCTTTGCGTGCCCATTCAGCTTGAGAAACAGGGGTTTGAGCACTCGGTGCAAGCAATACTCGCTTAGCACACTGAAGTGATGCACTCAACGCAAGTTATGCGCTTAGCGAGTGGATTGTTCTCAAAAAAATTTATGATTTATTTTCAGTCCACTTCCTCATTAAGTTTAAAACAAACCCCAATATCTATAATTCAGTACAAGCTGATATTCCCCTTTTCAATCATCATTAAGCAAGTTCCAACTTATGCAATGCAAGAAAAACAAAGTGAAAGAAATCAGAACTGGGTTGCCTCCCAGAAAGCGCTCTTTTAACGTCATTAGCTTGACACATATACCTCAACGGGTGATATCATATTTGGCCCTCACCTTCAAGACCTCTTTTTCAACCTCCTTCACCTGCAAGCAAACATTTTGATCTGGCACAGGCTTGTCTTCTTCAAATAAATCAAAATTGATCCTCTGATCTTCAAAGCCCATTTCCAGTTTCTTTCTTCCCATGTCAACTACATAGCTTGCAGTTAACATAAATGGGCTTCCCAAGATTAAGGGAATGTCATTATCTTCACAGATATCCATTACAACAAAGTCTGCTGGGAAGGTAAAATGTTTTACTCTAACCAAAACATCTTCAATGACTCCATAAGGTCTAGTGATGGAGCGGTCAGCCAATTGTAAAGTCATCCTAGTAGACATGATTTCCAACTCTCCCAATCTTCTGCACATGGAGAGTGGCATCAGATTGATATTGGCTCCCAAGTCAATGAGAGCTTTTACCACTACGACTTCACCTATTGAGCAAGGAATGGTTACACTCCCAGGGTCTTTGAGCTTCAGTGGAAGGATTTTCTGGATCACAACATTGCAATTACCCTCCACAACTATATTTTCCCGGTGAATGTACTTGTGCTTCCTTGTCAACATGTCTTTTAAAAACTTTGAGTAGAGTGGCATATGTTGTAGAGCTTCTCCAAAGGGCATTGTTATCTCCAGTTTCCTGAAAATGTCTAGGAATCTCGCCAGGTGGCGTTCCTTATCTTTCTTGGAAGGTACCAAAGGGTATGGCACTTCCTTTCCCTCATCTGAAGCTGTTTCTTTTCTCATTTCTCTTGCTTTTTTCACTCTTACTTTTTTTCTCTTCTTTATTTTTTTCAAATTCTTCTTTTTCTTCTTTTTCTTTTTGTTTATCTCCCTCTATTTCTTTTTCATTGTCTTTTATTTCTTTCTTTTCATCAATTATTTGTTTCTCTCCACTAACTCCTCTCATCTTTTACCTTATCATTCTCTTTATCAGTAGTGTCCTTCAAAATAACTTGTTCCTTCAAAGAAACAATATCCTCATCCTCAGCCACCACAAGCTTCCTACTTCTTGTCATAACAGCTTTGCACTCTTCTTTGGGATTCTTCTCAGTATTTTCTCCAAAGTTGTTGGATAACTTCTCATCTCACTGCTTAGCCAGTTGACCCACCTGGATCTTAAGATTTTTCAGGGCTGACTCAGTGCTCTTATGATTGGACATGGTCACTTGCATGAACTGAGCCAGGGTCTCCTCCAGTTTGGTAGTCCTCTGAAAAAGATTTGGCCCTTGTTGAGGTGGCCTATTGGAAGGTCAGCCCTGGTCCTTATTGACTTGATTGCCAGGGTGTGATCTCTATTGCCCTTGCTGATTGTAGGGACCTTGCTGGAAACCTGAAAATCCTCCTTGGTTGTATCCTTGCCTTTACTGATTTCCCATGTAATTAACTTCCTGAATATGCTCTTCAATGGAAATGAAATGGCCTGATTCATGAGCACAACCACAAACGGTACAACCTACAACCTGCAAAAAAGAAGAATGTGAAGGTTGACCAGTAGACAATTTAGTTGGCAACTTACTAAGTGTTTCTGTTAAGACTTCAAGTTGCTTAGAGAGCAACATATTTTGTGCCTACAAAGCTTATGGAAGCTTGCTTGTGGGGCTTCTATGGAGGCTGGATCTTTGAGCTTCAATGAGGTCCTTTAATGGTGATTTTCCACCATGGAGATGCAGTGTAAGACAAAGGAGAAGAAGTGAGAGGAGGCGCCATCCACTAGGGAATAAGCCATGGAAGAAGGAGTTTCACCACCAAGATGAGCCTTGGATAAGAAGCTTGGAGATGATGCTTCAATGGAGGAAAAGAAAGAGGGAGAGAAAGAGAGAGGGGGGGAGCACGAAATTGAAGGAAGAAAAAAGGGAGAGAAGTTGAACTTTGAGTTGTGTCTCACAAGACTCTCATTCATCAAAGTTACAACAAGTGTTACACATGCTTCTATTTATAGACTAGGTAGCTTCCTTGAGAAGCTTCTTTGAGAAAACTTCCTTGAGAAGCTAGAGCTTAGCTACACACACCCCTCTCATAACTAAGCTCACCTCCTTGAGAAGCTTCCTTAAGAAGATTCCTAAAGAAGCTAGAGCTTAACTACACACACCTCTCTAATAGCTAAGCTCACCTCCTTGAGATGAGAAGGTAGAGCTTAGCTACACACCCCCTATAATAGCTAAGCTCACCCCCATGACAAAATACATGAAAATACAAAAAATTCTCTACTACAAAGACTACTCAAAATGCCTCGAAATACAAGGCTAAAACCTTATACTACTAGAATGGCCAAAATACAAGGCCCAAACAAAGGAAAAACCTATCCTAATATTTACAAAGATAAGCGGGCTCATACTTAGCCCATGGGCTCGAAATCTACCCTAAGGCTCATGAGAACCCTAGGGCCTTCCCTTGGATCTCTGGCACAATCTACTTGGAGTCTTCTATCCAATGCCCTTGCGGGGTAGGATTGCATCAAAAGCATTCTGTGATGATAACTCCAATAAGCTTTTCTTGGAGGGTTGGTGCACTCTATCACACAAGATAGCATGATCATTAGCAGACATATTCTCAATCAATTTAGTTGCTTCTTCAGGGGTTTTCAGCTTTATCTTCCCTCCTGCTAAAGCATCTAACAACTGCTTGGATTGCGGTCTCAGCCCATCTATAAACATGTTCAACTGAATTGGCTCAGAGAACCCATGATTGGGAGTCTTTCATAACAAACCATGAAATCTCTCCAATGCTTCACTCAAGGACTCATCAGGGAATTGGTGGAATGATGAAATAGCAGCCTTCCCTTCTGCAGTCTTTGACTCGGGGAAGTATTTCTTTAGAAACTTTTCAACAACTTCCTCCCACGTCTTTAGACTGTTGCCTTTGAATGAATGGATCCACCTCTTGGCTTCTCTTGCCAAAGAAAATGAAAATAAGCTGAGTTTGATGGCACCGTCCAGTACTCCTGCAATCTTTACAATGTTACAAATCTCTATGTATGTTGCTAAATGTGCATAGGGGTCCTCGTTTGGTAATCCATGAAATAGGTTCCCCTGTATCTGATGAATCAAAGAATGAGGATAGTTTATATTATGTGCTTGGACTTCTGGACGCGCAATACTTATAAAGAATTGCGGCACAGAACTACTGGAGTAATCTTCAAGGGTAACCCTGTGTTGATGTTCTTCAGCCATGACAGAGGCTTCTGGTAAATCTGTAGTGTATTCCCTAAATGACGGTGAATAAGATGATGGATAATCAGAGGATTAAGCTTCTTCTTCTAAAATGGAAGCTACTGTCCTGTCTGGCAACAATTTCCTTCTCCTTTCAGCTCTGTTCCTTTTTAAAGTGGTTTCAATTTCCAAATCCAGAGGATATTACCTGTAGAAGATCTATGCATACAAAACACTGATCGAAACAGCGGTTATCCAATTCAAAAATAAAACAAATATAAACAAGTAATAAAAGAGTAACAAATAGACACTTAAAAACTGAACTAAACTTTCCAAATAGAAAGAAGTTTCCTTGCAACGGTGCCAGAAACTTGCTCAACGGCCGGCAAGTGTACCGGATCGCTCAAGTAGTATAAAACGGTAAGTGAATACCGAGTATCGAACTCTCGGGGAACTTGTTTTGTGATTCAGCAAATAAGCGAGGCACTCAGATCGCTTAGCGAGTTGGGAGAATCTGGAGGAGAATCTGAGAAGCATCTGCGTGCTCAGCGCATCATCAGCTTGCTCAACGAGACGTTTGTCTCTTCATGCGCTAAGCGCACCCAGCTCGCTTAGCGGATATTCACTAACTCGCGCTAAGCGAGCCTTCGAGGTCAGAAAGCCCTTTTTAAAGATGACATGACTCTTGCTAAGCGCACAGGCCTCGCTTAGCGAGACACCAGCTGCTAGCCTTCACAAATTTCATCCTTTTTGCCTAAAATTGAAGTTGAAACACATTAAATTCACAATGTTGGGCATTTCTACTGATCAAAATTAAACTAAACCTAAAAATATGTACAAACCTACAAAAAGAACCATAAATTGGGGAAAAGACATTTTATAAAACTTTTCTATACAAAAGTTAGTCGTAAATGATGACTAACACGCATTCTCTTTTTTGGTGATATTGCTCTATTCTCGTTTCTTCTTCATTCATCATATAGACCCCATTATTGAAGAAGTTGACTCGAACACTAACATTGCGTCTGAGTCCATGGCTACTCAAGTGCATGATCCTCCACCTTCTCGTGCCCTTGAGAAGGAGCTTATCAAAACCTGAAAGACACTTGCACTAGCTCTGACGAATCGTGCCTTTGCTGAAAAGGAAGCTCGCAAATGGTCTCTAATTGGCGATATCTTCTAGAAGAAAGCCTCTGGATGGAAACCTTGTCGCTTTCCTATGCCTTCTAGTAGCCCCCTTACCATTTCCTTGGATTCTGAAGACTCTAGTGATGAGCTCCTGCAAAAGCTTAATGAAGAAACTATCAAACAAAGGGGGAGAAAAATGTAAAAGCCAAACATGTCAAAGTCTAAAGTGTCAAAGTCATCATAATCTGAAGAAAGTTGAATTTGAGGAGGAGTTGAGCTATTATGTCTAAAGGAAGCATAGTCCAAGGGGGAGCTCCTATGGTGAATTGTGTCTTTTCTATCTTTTATGCACTCCAAAACACATCTCTTTGATGTGAAAATTTCTTACAAGAATAAACGAAACATGTTTCCTATTAATTGTTTAGACTTTGTCTTAGAGTCTTATGATGCTCTATATTTCTTTTTTATCTTATATTCTCTTACATCTGATAAGACTGCTAATTTTTTCTTCGCAATGAAATACTTTAAACTAGTTTTCATCTTCTACATTTGTAATTGCAATTGAAAGACTCATCAAGATCCTTAATTATTTTCATTAGATGCAAACAAATGCAAAAGAGATATGTTGCATGATCTATGTCTAATATCTGCGTCTGATGTTTTCAAACAACGGGAAAATAAGATTATAATTTGATATTGTATATGATATTTAATACTTCATATATTACTACGTGTCTGAAATTCTTTCTGCATAAACATTCTCCTAGGATCTGCCAAATTCTATGAAGAATAAATGAAGTCAAGATCTGATATGCCATCAAAAGACACGCTCTGTTATGTAGGACTTGCTCTGACCCAAAGATGTGACGACCTTCCGCAAACTCTCATACACGCAAGCCTTAAAGGAAAAGTCCTCTTCATGAGGAAAGGACGTGCATTAAATGCACCCAACAACCTTTTTTTATCAAACGAAGATCAAAGCAATAACTACCCGTTATGAGACAACGAACATCTGAAGTCGAAGGCCTATACAAACCAAAAGTTTTTTAAGACTGACATAGTTTATCTTCTGTGCATATTTCTCTTACTCTTCTTCAACAAGACTTTTTGAATATATTCTTTTAAGAATAGAAAAGCTCTCAAAACACCTTGAACATTTTGAGAGAAAAGGGCTAAGTGCTTAGATAGTTCATGCGTCTGTAAGGAAATTCTACATTAGTCTCTGAGCAGTCATTCATCACAAATCTTGTTCATTTTGTTTAAGAGCCAACAATAACTTGGTAGAAGAAAGAATACTGGGTATTGATAAAACTTGGATAGAGTTTGATTTGTAAGTGCCAAAAGTGGTTGTGATATAATATTGTAACTCTTGAAAAGTTAGTGAAACTTTGTGATATACCAAGAAATGGACGTGGTCTCAGTGATAGAGACAAACTAGTATAAATCTTTGTGTTTGTTTATTCTTGTTTCTCGTTAACTGATGTTGGGACTGAATTGTGTTTTTATCAATTATAAGAAAAACTATGTCTTTGAAAATTCATTTTTCTCATCGTCTAAAATGTTCTTGTGATAAAGGACAACTTGCTTTCTTACAAAGTTATCTATACATATGAAAAACCTTATTGTTTTGAAAAGATTTCAATAATTACATTAAATCACAATTCAACTTTTCTTCTTGTGATATTTACCTTTACAATTTTGTAGCCTACAAAATATATAACAAAATTTTGTTGATTCATGTCCATATAATAATGTTAAATTCACACACACATTATATATATTTTTATTGTTAAAAATATTTTAAATTATTTCATCAATAACATCATAAATTAGATAATTTTTATTTTTTATGATAGAATCCATATCTATCATTCACGAGAAACAATTCTACTTGAATACTTTAACTCTTTTTGTATTTTTGAATAACTTAAACAACTAATTATATTCGTCTAAATATAAAAGTTAAATTTTATAAATAGATGTATTTCAAAAATGCATGAAAACGAGTGACCCAAATAAATGCACAAATATCATGTGTATTTTTATTATTGTAAGGCTTTCTTAAAAAAACAAATAAGACTATTTTTTTAATATAAAACAAGTTACTATTTTAACATAGTTTACATAACATTAACCGCTCTATCATTTTATTGACTATTCATGTTTTGATTTTTTTTTATTGTCACTAAGTAGGTATATCTAATTTTTACTTTTAAAAATATTTAGAAATGAAAGCAACCCATGTTTTGACTTTTTTTATTGTGACTGAGCAATATAGGCATATCTAACTTTTATCTTTAAAAATATGTAGAAATGAAAGCAACCCGTGTGAACGCACGCTTAACTGACTAATTTAACATTGAAATTGAACATGAGATTCATAAACCAATTAAAAAATCAATATTTTAACGACTGTTTTTGACTCGCATTTAAATATTGTTTAGCAGTTTCATGGCTTCAAGTAGATGAATGCGTCAAAGAAAGAATAGACAATAATAGAGCCACCAAATTTTCCTACAAGGCAAGGAAAAACATGTAACATAAGAAATGAGCATTAAGAAACTCAAGTACCTATACAAAAGGGTGATAAAAACAAATAGATAAAAACATGTATCAGTCGAACAATTAAACATGGTGGGCTACATACAAGCCAATTTCCCAATAACCCTTAAACATCTTCAGCTGCCTCAAGAAGGGAATCAATCGGTTTTAAAATTTTGAGATTCGAGAACACTCCTCTCAGCAACTTGGCTGTTCAGGTAGTGCAGGCGACAAACCGGCATATACAAATCAGCCCCACCAATTAGTTCAGTCTCTCTCTGCTCTGTCTTCCTCAAGGTGAAAAAAGCACGTTTGCCACACAGTTCACAACGTGCTGTTAGTTTGGTCACAGAATCAGCAAGTGGAATTATGTGAAGCACAGAGCCAAAGCTTCTCCTGAACAAAAGGGTAAGATGAAAAAATAAGCATTTTGA
The DNA here is from genome assembly GCF_000004515.6 of Glycine max. NCBI lineage: Eukaryota > Viridiplantae > Streptophyta > Magnoliopsida > Fabales > Fabaceae > Glycine > Glycine max. Next base: position 4,296,876 of record NC_038249.2, on the reverse strand, counting down.
GGAAAAATCAAATACTAAAACCTAAACCTACAATAATACAATATAGCTGTACCTTAAGTAATCACCATCCAGGCCTGCAACAATTACGGTTTTGCCATCTTCATCAGCAGCCTTGCAGCAAAACTCGTATAGGTCCTCAAAAAATTGAGCCTCGTCTATGCCAATCACATCCAACTGCACCCAAAGCAGTAAAACACATTCACCAAACAGACATAAACTACCAAGCCAAAGTACTAAATATTTTGAAAAGTGAACCGTAACCACAATTGCAGCCCTAATATCAAGACTTCTGGAATCACTAACACAACAATTTAGGAGTTATAAGATTGATTAGAATGTAGTAGAAAGAGAAAGAGAGAAAGAGAAAGAAGAGAAAAAATGATTGTGGATTCGATTCCACCACTAAAAAATATTAACAATTAACATTTACCAATAAAAAAAAAAACTATTACAACAACTTGCAACCACTTCAACTGTATTTATCTGAAAGTTTGCACCATACTATGAATTGCAACAAAATTACATTTACAACCACAATCGAAACTTAAAACCTTAACTACAACTACCGAATTTTGATCCTTTCTTACCATCAAATAGAGTGTTGTGTTAACAAAGACACAAAGGAATGATGGGTTTGCAACCAATTATGAGAGTGAGGGTTTTTTATTGCCTTCTCAATTTTTTTGTTATAAAAATGTTTTTTAAAAACCATTACACAGTACTCAACAATCAATTTCTCATCTAAAATCCATTACAAAGTACTCAACTTCACATTTCTAAAATTCATTTAAAAAATGTCCTCGTCCTCTTTCTCTGCCTTTTTCAAGTCCTCTATCAAGTGTTCAAAGAACAAACTTATAAAAGTAAAAATATATTCAAGTGACAAATAAATTTTAAAAAACAAAAATTCACTTTCAAAAACTACACAATCAATGGTCAGTTTTTGTCTCTTTCCAACTTATTGTTTTAAAAACTATTTTCTAAAATAATTCTATACTAATCAACATCAATATATTAAATTTCGAAATTATTTCCAAAACACATTTAAAAAAAAAAAAACAATAACCAGATCTGATCAAGGGCCAAGCACAATTTGCTGAAAGACAAAAACAACTTTTGGTAAACCAAAAACTGTTTTAAAACCAGTAAACAAAACAATGCTACTTTCGGTCCTTTCCTCTTCAAAATGTCAAATAACCAAAACAAAAGAACATCGAAAGTACCTTCTGATAAGCATCATCGCCGTGTTTTTCCCTGAACGACAACAGATCCGGTAACGCCCTGCAAGGAAATTTAATCCCATCGTGCGTCACAACCGAGTCAATTGCATATCTTGTATCCTTGCTCGATTTTAACAACACCACATTCCTTCGCAACAAAAACACAACTATTAACAATAATTACTAAAAAAATGGCAAAAACAAAACAAAAAACTTAGATTCAAACTTGAAAAAAAATACTTGGCAGCGTTGAGTTCGGATTCGATGCGACAAAGAAGGGCAGTGGTCTTGCCAGCGAACATGGGACCGACGATGACATGAACCTCACCAGATGAGTTCGAAAGGTCTTTGGCTGTGTCCAATGAGAGGGACGAAGAAGAGGCCATAGTTTGAATGCGGAAAGGCGTGTTTGGTATGAGAAAAGGGAAGACAATATTCAATATTTATGGAGGGATTTTGAGATTAGGAGCGTGGCTTTGATTTGATTTGGTTTAGAGGGAGATTTAAATTGTGGAGGGAAAATTGGGACTTTCAGTTTAGACACATGCGATCTGAATTCTGAATTGGTGGGAAACAGATATATTTGTGCGCTTAAAAGTTTTGTTATTGTTAGCTCAACATTTTTTATGTAAATTATTTAAAAGAAAGAAATAAAATAATTAATATTAATATTTAATGTATATGATACTAAAAAGTTAAGTAAATATAATATTATTTTAGTGTTCTAAAAGTAATATTTAACACATTAACTAAAAAAATACTAAGTGGGGGATACATTCTAAAAGAGTACTACTACTAGTAAACCCTACCTCTCCTTCAACAATTAATATTTAATATTTAAGGTAAAACTAAACTGTTCAAGACAAGTCGGTTAGCTTACAGGTCAAACCTATTTAACTGGTGTGTTATTGGGACCAAGTTAAAAGGTCCATATTTAAAGATTCAAAGTTTGCATGAACACGTCGTCGTTTGTATGCCTTAAATTCATATATCTAGCTCTAAGTGAACCTATAACAATTTAATATAATTAGTTATTAGTTTTAATATAAAAATTATTAGTATAAGAATTTATGTAAATTAAAATGATTGTGATGATATATCCAGCTCTAGGTGAACCTATAATATCCTAAAATTTTAATATGATTATTGTTATTAGTTTTAGTATAAAAATTATTAGTATAAGAATTTATTTGAGTTAAAATGATTGTGATTATGATGATATATATATCCAACTCTAGGGGAATCTATAACTTCCTAAAATTATAATATAATTATTGTTAATAGTTTTAGTATAAAAATATTATTATAAGAATTTATTTGAATTAAAATGATTATAATGATTTATCCGGCTCTAGGTGAAATTGTAACATCCTAAAATTTTAATATAATTTTGTGCAATAAAAACAAACAAGAGACTAAAAATGGGGGAAAATTAGAGGAACTAAAACCGCTTACAAAAAAAATAATGGGGGACTAAAAGTTGTCGAAAAAATTGAGAGACTAAAACTTGGAATCTAAAAAAGATGAGGGACTAAATTTAATCCTTCAATAATTGAATGCGGTGAAGTGTTGGTGTTTATTCACTAGAGTGTTATTTCGTTGTATGAATAATTTGTGATTGTTTTATAAGCACGTATATATTATTTTTAATTTAATTTTATGGATACCATGGTTGGATTTTTCCAATTATCGCATCGACTTTGAACAATATTTTTTGCAAACTCTTTTAAAACTTGTTTTATTCAGTGGATTATTATCTCATTAAAAGTTTTGTTTTCAAAGTTGGAGGAAGAAGCTTTTGAAACCAAGGAAAATTGAAGACTTAGCTCACTATTAGTTAAACTTGTTTTAGTTTGGTTAGTAATTCTAGATGCTCATATTTGGGAATGAAGTTGTTTACTTATGTAAGAACTCATTATTTATTATATTTGAAGTATTTAAAATCATTGAAAATTTTTAAATTCTTATTTTGTGGATGTTTTAAAATATTTTTTATTATGAGTTTTTATTGTAATAAAAGGTGTGACATGAAGTACCTGAAACACACTAGAAGGCAGATAGGGTTAAATAGTATGAAGGATAAAAACTTAGTCTTTCAGAAATTATTAAAAACTTTTCTCAAACAAATATCAATGGACGAAGGGTTTCGCCCAAAGTGTCTAACCTAACTTTGTACTTAGAAAATTAGTCCACAAAACTTGGAAATGATAATGTAGAAGTGACTTAAAGAGAAGAACAAGTTATATAGAAACAGTAATGAAAACACAATGGTTTTATATTGGTTTATCCCAATTCTTAGGCTACATCCACTTCTCCTTCAAAACGTGAAGGATCCCACTGATCAAATCTTTGATTACAATCAAGTATTTTCTATGTCACTTCTGACTAAACGAGTACTTTCTAGGCCACTCCTGGCACTTCATTTAATCTCCCCCTGAGATTAATACTCGAGTATTCTTTGTCACTAAGTCACTCCTAGCTTTCACAGACAATATGTGTTTGATAGAAAAAGTATTCTAATCACTCAAGGAGTGTTTACACAATAAGCTCAAATACAATGAAACTCGCTAACTTAGCAAACCTAAGATTCACTCAATTCGATCAAGTTTCTTTCGTCCAATGGACTAACAGCTTTACAGGACTTGTTTGTTTTGTCTCAGAATATTCTCTTGTGATTCAACTTTTTTAACACGAACACCTTCAAGCTTTATATAGACTTCAGAGTTTTGACCCGTTGAGAGATCCCAATTAGTTGTTGTCTAATAGCTTTGGCACTTGACACGAGGTTGCTATTGTACGAAGAGAGAGTGGGGGCCACAAACACTTTAGTTAGTAGTGTTTATGGTAGGGTCGATGGTCTAGGGTCTAAGGTTTAAGGTGTATGTTTTACTTATTTTAAGGTTTAGGGGTTAGTTAGTTTATGGTTTAGATTTTAGGTGATTAGGGTTTATGCATGCTATTTAAATGAGGATTGAGTGTTATAGGTTTTCCCATTATAGGAATTAGGGTTTTGTTAGCATTGGGTTTAAGGCTTACTTATTTTTGGGGTTAGGGTTTATGGATTTATGGTTTAGTGTTTACTTATTTTATGAATTAAGGTTTAGCATATTCTAGTTAGGTCAAGAACTTAATATTCACATACTACATAAACACAAATTAAAACCTTAGCCATAACATACTTGTTTGTCAAGTAATAGCAAATATTAAAACATTGTTCAGTCATATTGCGTACATATTTCCTATACAACTTAATCAATCCCAAGAATCTTCATGTGTTCGATATATGCCACCTTCGTCTCGGTCGAACATAAACATTTTGTTACTCAGTGACATCCCTGGCGATTCTTAGGCACTCCTCAATCAGAGTGTATGCTTTAGTTCCGGAAGTAACCATCCTCATGTTGATTAAGTGTTCCAACCTTTTTGCTATCCGTTGGCAAGCGTCCTACCACATTGACAACAAGGTAAAAAGTAATTATTGAATGCAAGACTCATAAAATAAGTAACAATAAATTCAAATTATATTATACCACTGCATGTCGAGGCATGTCTACATCGGCAAGTGCAAGTATAGGTTTAGGTGGTTTTGGCATAACTGCTGCGTTGACGGGTTGCTGAGGAGGATCTACTACAATAAATGTGTCATCGTGCACCACGAGGGGATGTCTAGAAGGATCCCCAGGCTGTGTCGGACTCATGAAGGGGTGAGATATCATATAGAACCACGCTATGTAGTCTACTGCACACTGTTAATGAGCAATACAAACCTGTCCCACCAGTGCAAGGTATTCAAAAAATTGAATCTATTTATCGTCAATCTCCTCTATAGATAAAGATGGAGCAACAGGGTGTGGAGGAATGGTCTGCACATCACCAAACTATCGCATTACCCTCTCTGGTCGGTGTATCACAATACATGAACCCCATCTTATTTGTCTGAAAAATAACGAGATGAGCTCAAATTCTCTGAATGAATGGTGGTCACCATAAGGAATCTAGCAGACAACATCTGACGTCAATCTATCTAAGCGCTTACGATACGTCGACACCAGTAATGCCTTCCCAAACTTCCATCGACAAGCATGTGGTTTCCTCTCATCATAGTCTTCATCAGCAACACATGAAGCAATAGTAGGAAAATGCTCGTAGATCCAACACTGCATATATTTAAAAAAAAAACAAAAAAATCTAATCAATAGTAAATATAAACTATAAAATTAATAATTAAGTTAAACGAAATTATAATTATCTGTAACAGTATGATATATCCTGCAAGTTGCCTGGCGGAATTCTTTGATGCACCATTCAAATTGTCATACATATGGACTAGTGCAACTGTTCCCCATGAATACCTTCCAGATTAGCAGAGGTCACGAAATGCGTCTAAGAATACCACATGCATGTGTGTGACACTCTTGTTAGCAAATAGTGTGCAACCTACTGAATGCAACAAATATGCTCGAGCTGCTACGATCCACAGTCCTACGTCACATTTGCTACAATAAATATCTCGCAGTCAGGCTAACCGAACATATGCCCCTCTTGTTTGCAATGTCTCCTCTTTTGCTTCTTTTGTACTGACTTCAAGCAACTCAACTATCAAGTCCACGACTTGGTCTACATCAAGAGCATCAAATGTATGAAAGGCGCCTGTAATGGACAGATGTAACAATGATGCGACACCATCGAGGGTGATAGTGACATCTCCTACTGGAAGATGGAAACTACTAGTTTCCTTGTGTCACCTCTCCGCAAAAGCATATGTAAGTCCCTTGTCACTTGTGTCCAAGGAACATGCAATCAGAAGACTTAATCATGTGGCAGCCACTATGACTTCAATCTCTGGTGCAAGCCTTCCAAATTTTCATACCTTCCTCCCATGAGGCCAACTTCAACTCAGGACGTTTTTGAAAAAAATAAAATTAATTACTTCAAGTTAAATGAAAATAGTTATTCGAATATTATATAATTCAAGTAATAAGTACCTCTCCTACCCATATTGTGGATGTCACATGATAATCATAATTCGTCAAAACTAATGTATCGTGAAACCCGCCTGAAAAGCCCTGCGTATCAGCACATACATCATCAGTAACTAGCTCCCGAGGCAACTCATGAACCTTTGTCAGCTAGATGATCCACATGCACATCCTCAACAATAAAAGCAATTGCCCGTTGTCAATGTGCAGATGCTATCGGCCTTTGACGCTGAAGGACTTCTTCGGCATCGCCACTAACTTGATTCCCTAATGCTCTTCATATAACCTTGCCTAAAGTCCGACACAATCCTTTAATTCTAACCATAATTTATAAATTTAAACAATAATAACAATTGATGTAATCATTCAAATAATAGTTGAGTTTCAAAAACTAACAAATTGACTAATAAAAAAATTTTATTTAAAATATTTAATAAATTACTGTTTAATAATTCCTAAATAAATATTTTATTATTTTTCAAATAACTTTTTTAATACTTTTATATATTCAAAAATCAATATAGAAATTATTTTTTAAAATTTATAGATTTCACATTACTAATTCTAGTAAACTAAAATATATGATAAAAATCTAAATAGATTTTTGTTTTTTTATTTCTAATAAATGACTATTTCATTTTTTTTACAAAATAGTATTTTAATACTTTTAAATATTTATAAAAAAATGAAACAAAAACTTATTTTATACTTCCAAACACTATTTATATAAATATTTAATACTATTAGTGTAATAATATTTATACAACAATATCAATAATTTTCTTTTTGTCATATACAATGTTACCTTTTCTTGGTTAACTAAATTGTACAGTCTATACTCAAAAAATTGGAATTTTTGCTTTATAAAAAATATTTTAAATATCAAATATAATTAAATTAATTATATTTTAATAAATAAATAAATAAATAAATAAAAATAATATTTATACATTCATTTTTAAATAAAAAAATTCATAAATTAATTATTTATTGAATAAATTAATTATTAAAAACCAATGTCAAAAAACAAATATAATGAATTAAATAAATACATATTAATAATATACAACAATATTTATTTATAAAATTATAAAATAACTCAAAAACATTAATTTATTTTTATATAATAAAAATTTATTCAATTATTATTTTCCGTATAATGCATATAAATTAGCAATCAACATGGATTATACTAATTGCAGATTGCCAAATGCATTATACGGACTCTCAATCCGCCGTTAAATGGCTATGCAATCCCATTTTCAAACAAATAGTGGAAAATACAGTCATAGGAACTCACAACGAAGGCGACAGCCATGACGGGAAATGACAGCAAAGCACAAACGGAGACATGAACGAGGACGGTGCGGCAAGAAGAAACGAAAAACAAAGAAGGAAGTAGAGCAGCACACGGGGGTAGGGAGAGGGAGAGCTTTTAAAATTTTAAGTAAAAGACAATTTCACCACTTCACTTAAAATACCAAGTGCACAAACATTTTTGTTGGGTGCCCGAAACAATTTCCACCGTTCCTCTTGTTTACACAACACAACCTCTTATTTCATAATTTATTTCGTTTATAATTCATCTCATCAATATGGATAGAGGAAATAGGATCATAGCAAAAAAGGTATTACAAATACAGATCTATTACTTTTAATTTCAAATTATTACACTTAGAAGAGATAATAATAGTTAGATGAATGATGTCAGAATTTTGTATAATTAGGCCAGCTTTTAGCCGCACGTCATAAAAACAAGGAATAAAAACAGATAAGATCATTCTATTACCACTAAATAACTCGAAGTGAGATATTGCTAGGTTTAGGTATGTTTGATTACAGTACCAATTAAACCAAGCATCGCCTCTTTCTTGGGCTGTGTTATTTGCAACTCCAAGGTGACCTGTAAAATTAAGAACTAAGCATTATTAAACAGTCTAGAGAAGAGAAAGAAGGCAGCTCCTGAGCTGTTACTGGCTCAATAACATGATCAGTAACATAAAAGTGAAATCTTTTCATTTCCTTTAAATGAACATAAAATAAAGAACTTTCTAATAAACAGCTTATAGAATATACATGAGCTAAAGGTTTTCATTAATATGGCGTTCTAAATAATGGTTATAATCTATGAAGCATAGACACTCTTGGTTGAACAATGTTGGCTATATATTCCAACACCAACACCTGCCTAACAGTTGTACAATGCATCAGATATTTCTCACTTGAGCTGACATCTCTATAGGGATAAACACTTTAAGGGCATCAGTATCATAAAAAATATTCATTTTTTAAAGCATTCAGAAAAAGTGACTTAAAATATCACGCAAAATATTAAAAAATCATGCTTAGTATTTTTTGCAATGTAATTTCAATTAAATAAAAACGTAGAACATAGAAACATATTTTGCGAAGGTGTATATATCTTAAAAGATATAATTCATCTTGTTTCCGGATTCTTTTTTCAAAGTATTAGATTGTGAAATGTCTCTTAATACTTTTTACCATACCCATTATCATAGGAAGAAAGTGATCATACAAACATTGATTATGAATTTAGATCATTTGTTGTACAAGGTGGGTGCAGTATCATTACAAGTTACAAACGTCAGGGGTGAGAATTCATCCTATTTTCCATGTGCTTCTATTAAAGAGAGCTATGGGACAGCATAGTGTTCATCCAACCTTACCAGATTGAAGTGACCTGACCAGCCTTTGAACCAGAAGGAATTCTTAATTCCAGAGTCATAACCACAAATGACCAACCTATTTACCAAATTCCTATGAAATGAACTTCTCAAAAGTCACTTAATCTAGTAGGAAGATGCAGATGTTTATCAAAGGACAATTACCTCATTTTAGCCTTGAGGACAAGGCAGTTTCTGCACCAGGGAGCATTGATAGGCTAGTCCAACATGATGGGATTGAGTCTGTTGAGACTGAAGGCTCATGGCCTTAGAAAGTCTGTTAGAAGGGGGGAAAGTGTGACAGATGGCAGTTATATAAGAACAAGTTGTATCTAGAATGGCAATTTGTGTGTTTTATTTCTACGTATGGTTTTCTTTTTGATTGTTTGAGAGGAAACTCTAGTTAGGGGTTAGGCTTAGGCCCGTGAAATGTGTTGCTGTACTCTGGAGTATTTAATAGAATATTGTCCTGTCTGTGTTCAAACTCTGGAGTTTAACAGCGTCTATGCTTCATATAGGTTAAAACAAATTTGTAAACATAAGCAATACCTTGTTACTCTTACTCAAAACTTTCTTTAACTACCCCCAAGTTCTATCATAACTGAATTCAATCATTTATAAACAACAAAAATCCAAAAGTACATTTAATAGGACAGAAAAATATTTGCATATAATTGTTTGTGAAATCAGCAGGACTTGAAGTACCACACTTATTTTGACAGAGAACAAAAGATTATGAAGAACTCAAAAAAATGACAATTACTATAAGTCTAATTGAGAATAGGATTGATTTGATGGAAACTTACATTCCTGAGATTTATTTACAATAATCAATTAGCTTGTACCAAGCACAAAGGATATGTATTTTAGCCAGAATAATTGATACTGGCATTGATTTGAGAAAAGGAAAGTTAGATTCCTTATCTCAACTAAAATTATAATTTGCACTTCCAACTATATGAGAACAAAGCATACGTACTTTAGCCTAACAGTTAGGGGATCCATTGAAATTTAAATGCGCTCACCTCCTTGAAGATGCTGCTATATGAAGTTTGCACAAACCCCTACACCAAATCCATGAGCTGAGTCAAACTTAGAGAACTTGACAACCCTTGGAAGAGAGAGAGAGATGATTCTTAACATTGAAGTACATGAAATCAATCTATAGAATGATCATATTTGTAAAATTAATGTTTGCATAACAAAATGTTTCATAAAAATGTATGAAGGCAAGAATACATTTTTCTTTACCAATGAGTCAATGACATACAATAATGTGATGTATACAATGATTTTAGATCAAAACTTTTGAAATGAATGGGGAGGGAGGTGATATATGTGAGGAATGGTATCTCAGTATCTTTAACAAGATGATTTAAATATAATGCATATGTTGAGCCATACTGTAAATTCTGTCAACCAAAACCATCACTGTCTGACAACAACTCAATAAGTTAAATGTACAGTGGTAGGAAACATCATTCCTTTAATACAAAAGAAAAGATAAAAAAAAAAAGAACAGCAACAAACCAATTTTTGGAACAGGTCGAGGGATGCTCCATTTGATTCCCCAATTTTAACCCGAAAGATATTAATTCCTAACTTCTCAATTGCAAAGGTCATCATCATCAGAACAGACTCCTTCGCAAGTCCTTTCCTACGGCTATGATAGCAAAGAGAAAGTTGATAAAGAAGTTAGAATGAAGAGATTTAATACTTGCTGTCAAAGAATAAATCAACTTAAAACCTAAGGCTCTTAGATGCAGACAGAGGAACGGTTTTTATCTCTTGCACTTGCATAATCAGGAGAATAAAAAGTTGGAGCATAGATTCCAGAGTAGGGAACTAAAAACAATATAAACATCAAAAAGTATGTTCATGGTCTGGAATGTTTTATATACTCTTCTCATCACAGGGTAAATGATTGAATAGAAGTATCATTCAAAATTACAACGGAAACACCTGATTTCACCAGTAAAAAAAGATAGACATAAGCAAGAATAGGAGACGAAAGCTTACAATTAATTAAGAATAAATTCAAGTTTTCTTCAGATGTAAACTAAATGATATACCCTACCTGATTTAGGAAGGTGATATTCAAGTAATTATCTTCTATATTCTCCTATTCTTGCCACCACTGATTTGGTTTAGGTAAACTATTAAGCCATCATTGACCAAGGATTATACATAGATAGCGCTTCTATACAATCTCAACTTATTTCAATTAGCTCTGGTTTTAATTTCTTAGTCTCTCCCCAACACCTGTACATCTGCACCCTCATCCACTGCATTTTCTTTTTGTCAAACAAATGAAGGAAATTCGTTCTATAAGATGAATGATGTATGAAACACAGGCAACAATGAGGACTGAGAAACAACAGGTAAACCAATTATGATAATGGCAATACCCAAATAATTCACTAACTAGTTCAAGAAATGAAAGTCAAATTAGGTACCTCTTTGGTTCAGCTATCATTATTTCAATCTCTGCCACGTGAGGATCATCCAAATCATTCATGAAAATATTTACATCTCCAACCATGGCTGCAAATAGCATATATTACTATATTAGTCTCCATCCAATCTTACCGTATTATTTGAAGTCACAAGTCATAAAAATAGCTCACATAAGCATAGCCATAGACCAACTACCTAAATAAATAGTTGCCTATCTTAACTAAACATCAAGGAAGTTCAAGGATCAGAGTGAGTTAAATGATCAGAAACAATTCTACCTCTTGTTAGATTTCATCTCAAAATCAATTGACGTTAAGTGAAGTGTATATATATATATATATATAAACTACCCCGAAAATTGAGGCAGGTGGGACTTCCAAACATCTCTTCCCCATAAATATATACCGCATGAAATAATTATGAAGCATGGAGTTGGAATTTGAGAAACATCATTTCATTACCCCAAATCAAACAGCCATTGAACCAAATAATAATAATAATAATAATAGAAAAAGGCAGTGACCTTCAGGGTGGGGTTCCCCGTGAGAGAAATCGCCAACAACCAAGTCCTTGTCCAATACAATAAAGGTCTCTTCTGCAAAAAAAACACTTCGCCCATAAATCATAATCGTTGTGTTGCAATAAATAGATAGAGTTTGAGTTGGAGAGAAAACAGAACTGTTAGGGTCTTGGGACCAGGAGAGTTGCATGGTGTACTCCTGTTGGAGGGTGAGAGGCTCTGAGCCAGTGGCTTGAAGGAGAGAAGGGTCCTTCATCCATTCGTGATATTTGGGCACGTGGGCCTCCATGTAAGGGACCAATATCACCTTCTTTCCTTCTAAGCTCACACACCCTTTCTCCCCCATCGATTCTCACTCTGTAATTGCCTCACACAAACAAAAGCAATCAAACCCCACTCCCCTGTCCCCTTCCGTTATGTAGAGAGCTTTGTTATTGACACTTCTTTTTTTCCTATTAGCACTTTTTTTTTTACTTTAATTCATCATGAAAATGCTTTAGACCACATTGCAATTTCCACTTATCTTGGTATGTATTTGTTCTTTATTTATGAGAAAATTAGTGATTTTTCTTTTATTCCGAACTTGGTTTATTTTTCATTTATTCCACAAGGGGCCACGATGACTTTTTATGGAATTGTGGGTCTCTTTATTAGTTTTTATTTTGGGTCGATTATTTTTTGGAATATAGGTGGTGGTTTTGATATCTTCAATAAAAAAGGAAAAAGGTACCTTTTGTTCGTTGGGGATTTCCTGAAAAAAAAATCATCATATTATTCTCGAAATACCTATGTTTGAACTAAATAGGATCATTATAAGCAATAAAATTTTTCTTTTAAATATTAAATACAATTACATATTTTATAACTCAAATATGAGACATATGTAAAAATGAAATAATCACATATCTCACGTGTTTGATGATACATATTTTAGTTGAATAATAGACCAAACCAAAATGGAATTTTGTTTTGTTATCTGAAAACATAAATGTGTTTCTATTTTATATAACTCACCTAAACTCTTAATAAAAAAAAAAAACTAAAATACATTTTTGAAATGTGTTTCAATACAAAACATAAATGTGTTTCTATTTTATGTAATGGTTTTGTTACAAAACGAAAATGCATTTTAGTGTTGCATTGGAACAATATATAAAAAACGGAATGTCTATCTTTTTAAAAGAAAAAAAGCAAACATGCATTTTGAAAATAAAATGGCATTATAAATGCAACTGGAAAATAAGTATAATATAACATAAAATAAAACAATACAAAGAAGATGGATGTAGTGAAACAACTAGTGACAATCACAAAAAACAAACACATGCGGCAAAGTTATGTTTAATTTTTGTCATTGTTGAGTCAAACTAGTGATAGACTCTTGTCATTGACGTAAGTTTGCCATGATTTGGTCAATGGATCTTGGTTGACACAAGGAAGCCATGGATGGGCCTTTAGAGTTGTTTGATGATGGGTGTTGCTAGGTGCACCCAACATATTTCCTTAATCCCGAAAATCCCCCTACTTGTTTTCCTTTTTAAGTTGGTGTTTGTGTTGTTTTTTTTACGCTTTTTTTATTTTGTGTTGATTTTCCATTGTTGAGAGAGGTAGCGGTTCGGTGAAGGTGAAAGTGTTACCGATTGGTGATTGTTGCAGTTATTGGTTCGATTTTGTCTTAGGTACACATTTATATGATTTTTCTGGCTAACTGGTGTTCGAGTAGATTTATTTTTTTTCACATACGGATGAAGTTCATTCATAAGATGTATACGGATGAAGTAGATCCATAAGTACGAAGGAAAGTATACGGATGTAGTTCATCCGTATGATTTATACGGATGAACTACATCCGTATGATTTATACGGATGAACTACATCCATATGCTTTAGTTGTACTTACGGATGTACTTCATTCGTATAAACCATACGGATGAATTTCATCCATATGCTTTATATGAATGAACTTCGTCTGTATGGGTTATTTAGTTTTTTTTTTAAATACCTTAAAGTTTTGATTATTTTAATTATTAATATGTTAAATTAATGATTTGTTCCCTATAGTTTGATAGTGTTTTTTAGTCCTTATAGTGTAATTTTTTTTGCAAATTATGAATTATTTAGTTATTACAAATTATATATAGTATAAGTATATAATTTAATTATTTAGCGACAAATTAGTTATAAATTATAATTTTTTTGTATTACTTGGTAATATATATGTAGTTAATTTATTTTGATAATATTTATCAAATTTTGATGGTAAGGACTAAAATGGAATTAAAATATAAAGTATAGGGGCTAATATAGGATTTTTGTTTATTGATATATGTCACTATGAATTTTAGTTTGTATAATATGGTGTGCACTAAAAGAGTATGTAGACTTGTGTATGATGACAAAAAAATTTATTTGTTTTTAAGATGGACGAAGGTCGATGGATGTATGACAATATAATGTCAGAAGAAGTTGATATGGATGATCAAAATGAACAAAAATGTGGTGTGAACGAACCACATGTTGATTGTTCGGATGCGTTTAATACTTCTTAGGTAATAATGTTCGTTATTGTGAGTGATTTGATAAAATGAATGTGTTGTAGAAAACTAAAATTGTTTGGGTTACGTTGTAGGTGTTTGATACCCGAGATGATGTTTTGCAGTGGGCTCGATCAGTTGCTCATGAAAATAGATTTGTTGCAGTCATTATAAGGTCTGACACACAGACTGGTAGTGGAGGAAGGAGTTCATTTGTGTTAATTGGTTGTGAAAGGAGCGGTCAGTATAGGTGTAGGAAGAAAGAATTTGTTAGAAGAGATACTGGGAGTAAAAAATGTGAGTGTCCCTTCAAGCTTCGTGGGAAACCAGTGATTGGAGGGCAATGTTGGATGGTGAAGTTGATTTGTGGGATTCATAATCATGAATTGGCCAAGTCATTAGTTGGACATTCATACGCTGAGCGATTGATTAAGGATGAGAAGACAATTATTGCTAATATGACCAAGTCAATGGTGAAACCAAGAAACATTCTGCTAGCGTTGAAGGAGCACAATGCCAATAGTTGTACAACAATTAAACAAATATACAATGCAAGAAGTGCATACCGTTCTTCCATTAGAGGAAGTGATACTGAAATGCAACATCTAATGAAGCTTCTTGAACGGGATCAATATATTCATTGGCATAGATTAAAGGATGAAGACGTGGTACGTGATATATTTTGGTGTCACCTTGATGCAGTGAAGTTATGCAATGCATGTCATTTGGTGTTTTTGATATATAATACCTACAAAACAAACAAGAACAGACTCCAACCACTTGACTTTGTTGGGGTGACACCAACGAGGATGACATTCTCTGCTGGGTTTGCATATCTGGAGGGTGAACATGTTAATAATGTGGTATGGGCTTTAGAACGGTTTCGAGGTCTATTTTAAGACGTGATGGCCTCCCTGTAGTTATTGTGAATGACAGAGACATTGATGAATGTAGTGAAAACTATGTTCCCTGAGTGTACAAACTTGTGCAGGTTTCACATCAATAATAATCAAGGACAAATGTAAATCCCTAATTGGTCAAAAAATGCTTGGGAGTATGTCATGGATGCTTGAAGAAGTCTGGTTGATTGTCCTTCCGAACAGCAGTTCCATGAATGCCTTAAGAAGTTTGAAATTGTTTGTTCACCTTGGCCAATGTTTGTTGACTATGTTATCAAAACATGGATAATCCCCCACAAGGAAAAATTTGTTACAACCTGGACGAATAAGGTGATGCACTTAGGCAACACAACAACAAACATGTATTAAAATGTTTAACTTTTTCTAGTAAGGTTAATGAATTCATCGAATTTAATTATTGTATATGTTTATTATTTATTGTTTTTTGTGTTGAAATGTAGGGTTGAATCTGCTCATTTGGGCTTTAAAAAAAGTATTACATAATAGTCTTGGAGACCTGTGTAGTGTTTGGGATGCCATGAACAATATGATCACACTACAACACACTAAAATTAAAGCATCCTTTGAAACAAGTACACATGTGGTTGGACATGTTTTTTAAAAAAAAACCTTATACAAGAGGCTTCTTGGAATGATCGCAAGGTATGCTTTAAATCAGATTGCTACTGAGTTTGAGTGTGTACATTATGCTGGCAAGAATCCTTCTTCTTGTGGTTGTGTCATGAGAACCACACACGGTCTTCCTTGTGCATGTGAGCTATCTAAGTATGTTCTTGGTAGCATCCTACTAGATTCAATCCATATGTTTTGGAGGAGACTTAGTTTTTCAGACCAAGGGTTATCTGAGCCTCAAGTGACCATAAAGGAAGAGATGGAAACCATATCTAAAAGATTTGAGGAACTTGATGTTTGTGGTAAAGTAACTCTCAAGAGTAAATTTCGAGAAATTGCATACCCTGATCAAAACTCTATGTGTCCTCCTCCGTCAAAGGTCAACACTAAAGGTGCACCGTAGAAACTGATGAACAGAAACCAAAGATCAACAAAGCGTAATCCGTCTTACTGGGAGTATGTTGATGCTTTTCATTCTTTGCAAAATAGAAACTCTTCAATGAAGCATAGTGCATCATCTTCTGACCAGCCGAATCCAAGAAGGATCATCCCGATGTTGGATCAATTTGGGCCATTTATATAGGATTTCATTGACAACATTGTGGATGTGAAAGCTGATGGTAACTGTGGATATCGGTTGATTGCCGCTTTATTAGGTATGGGTGAAGATTCTTGGTCGTTGGTGCGAAACCATTTGCTTAAAGAACTTGCCAAATGGTCGGATGACTATATCAACCTCTTCGGTGGCACAGACAGATTCAAGGAATTAAGGAGGTCCCTACTTGTTGATGGGTTATCGAAGGTATGTTATTTAGGTTTTAGTTTTTAAGAAGTAACTTTAAATAACTTTGATGTGTATATTTGTTTGATTTAGGTTACTGTGGATGGATATAGCAGAGATGGGATATGTCATTGCATCAAGGTATAATGTAATCCTTGTATCGTTGTTCCGACAACAAAGCATGACATTTTTTCCTCTTAGAAATCAACCACCAACAGATTCTTTTGTGCATTGCATAATATGTATTGGTCACATCTTTGACAATCATTTTGTTCAGGTACATTGAAGATATGTAGTCTTATTTTTAAATTTATGCAATCATTTGTGTTCATTTGACTTAATATTGTTTGTGTATGTACAACAGATTTATTTAAAAGACCGTTGTCCTTTACTACCTCTAGCATTGTTATGGTCTAGGAATTCTCATCCTCAGGCAAAGTAGTGGCCAACTCCATATATTAGTAGAATGCAACAGTACAAAAGCTTGATGATGTTGAAAAGATACTATGTTGACCTAAATGAAGACTGAACATGCAACAGTGGCTGTTGTAATGTCATACATGAATTGTGTGCATGCGTGTTTTCCCACTGGCTTAAATATTATTACTAATAATTCTTTTTTTACTTTGAAGTCAAACATTTAACAACTTTTTTTGGTTTATATTTATGTATTTTGGATATTTTATTTATTTTGTATATTTATTTATGGACTGTGGCACTTGTTTATTTAATTATAATCATTATGTGATATAAATTGTTGTGATACATTTATCCTTAATTATTACTTAATTGTTGTGTTAAGAAATAAATTAATTGGTGCAACTAAAATAAATTATGCATGTATGATACATCGTTGTCAAAATTGTCACACATATTTTTTTAATAAACACACAACATACCTATTTTTAATACAAGACAAACAAATACAAATCAATTTTTCAAAACAAATAAAAAAATTTCCCAAAAAAAAATTAAAACCTTCATACGGATGAAGTGCATCCATATGAGTCATACAGATGTACTTCATCCGTATGACTCATACAAATGTACTTCATTCGTATGACTCATACGGATGAAGTTCATTCGTATGAATCATACGAATGAACTTCATATGTATGAACATTACGAAATCAGTAACAAATACGGATGAAGTACATTCGTATGAAGAAACCTAATTCCTATTCCTAATCTTCCTATTACGGATTAACTACGCCCGTATCAATAAACTAAATGCTCTAACCTACATCAGTAACCAAACAAAAACCAGGAAAGCAAACGCCATTAACGGGGAGAAAGAAGAAACTTACCTCAACGACAGAGCAACACCAAAATCCAGGTCGTCAATGGCACCGAAAGGAGGAGAAGAAGAAGCATGGTGGAGAGCGACGAAGGAAACCAGCAACGAAGAAGAAGAAGAAGAAGCATAACAGTGGGTGCACATTATTTGTTTTTAAATTTAAGGCAAGGGCATTTTTGCCCATTCATGTAAAATGCTGGGTGCACCAGCAATAGTGTTGGGTGCACCTAGCAACACCCTTTGATGATTAGTTAATGCTAACATCTCATCATTGGATCTCACCAATGTAACGTATAGTTCAATAGGTCCAAGGAAAACCAAATCAATTGGAAGGATGTTTTTACATTAGTTCATTTTTATCATGGATTACATCTAGTTTTTGACAAACCATCGATATTATATCTAGCTTGGAAAATATATTAGATGAAGACATAAAACATATATGTTACATCTTTGTTGTCTTGAAGTTCTTGAGATTCATATTGAAAACTACCATCCCTTATGTAAATCACATGATGAGAGGGTGAATTATGTTTTCAAAAACTTTCACAAATACTTTTGGGAAACAAAGCTTTGTTTGCTTAATCAGATGGTATCCCAAAACAAAGTGTAAAGACAAATGATATAGAATTTGGTCTATTTAAAAAACAAAACCTTTTATGAAAACCAAATCAATAATTTTTAAATCATATGATTAGTTAAGGCATCTAAAAAAAATATCGCAAGGATATTTTTATACTAATTCATTCTTACCACAGACTATATTCAGTTCTTGACAAACCATCAAGTTTCATTAACTCTTCTCAAAGATACAAGTATTCCTTTCGATAGTCACTTCTGAAGGTTGGGGTGTTTCGGTAATGACTTTAAGTAAACTATCAAGCTTGTTTAATAATTCACTATTATTGTCACCTACTCCTTCCATAAGGGACATGTTTTTCCTAAGTTCCCTAATTTTTTGTTTAGCTTTGTCACTAATTTTCAAAGGTTTGAATAAAGTTTTTTCTATGGGGATATTTGTCGGAGATTCTTCAGGAGGTTTATGTTTAGGAAATGTCTTGGTTTTGATAGACTCTCCTAAGACTTGTAGATATTTATTTGTATAATTAGCCTGTTCCATTAGGCTTTTAATGTCTTTGGAAGTTACTTCTTCATTGGAATCTTTTGTCTTAAATGGAGTGGCTATGACAGGTTTATCATGACTATCCTTGACTTTTGGTAGTTGGTATTGTGTTGTGGGAGGTAATTTCGATTGGATTAACTCACCATCTTTGGTTTGCCAATTGGTAATCACATTGGTTGTTGGATCACCTACGATGTCTTGCTTCCATGGGTAATCTATATCTTCCTTGATGGTATAAGCATGAAACTAGTCAAAGAAAAGGACATTGATGAGATAACATCATAAGGTTCATGCATAGAGGAGTATGATGGAAACTGGATCGACTTTTTGGTTGTCCTCTTGTATGTTGTTCTAGGTATATTAGAAGTTGTATCTAAACCTTGGAGGTTTACGATAGGAAATTGGTTGTGTGACTCAGATCTGGTTAATCCAACTAGGATTAAGCGGGTTCTCACCGAGAAAGACCTTCTTGCTGACTCATATTCAGACCTAGAGGCTTCTATCCTTGATGAGAATGAATTTCTCCTATTAAAGGTTATCTCTACTTTACCGGAGTTATCTTGTTTGATTTGTTCAATAGTTGGAGTGGGTCGAGGAACTGACGGTGTGGCCTTATCCATGACCCATTTTTTAGGAAGGGTTACCTCATCCCATTTTATCGTTCTTGGGAGAGAAACATTGGCCTTTGTCATATCAGTGATAAACAAAGTTGTCTCTCCTCTTTGTGGTTTTAAAAGGACTCTTGACGCACAAGTATTCATGACTTTGTACTAAATCCTATAGATTAAGGCTGCTAGAATTGATCCTTCTTTCATGTCAAGGCCATGAAAGTGGATATTTAAAAACAGAGAGTCAAGAATGTTTCTGTCCATTAAACTCACTGTTTTGTTTGGATAACAATTGAAGTAAACTGGACCTTGTCCTATAGGCTTGTTTCTACCATTCCTATTAAGGAATCTTCAAATTTGTTATGCCTAATGTCTCTAAGGCACATTAAGACTGCTGCATCTATGCCCATATCAATTAAGGGCTTGATGGCTACTTGTACACATCCTATGTGTAGGTATTTGTATTTCCGACTATGTTCATAAATTGAATTTTTTGAAAGTAAATGAAATTCTTCCCCTATATCTTGTCCTAGAGGAATATTATTTTCTGCAGTTTTGATTATATAATCAAAATTATGTTTGTCTTTAATTGTCTCAGGAACATACATTGTGTCCTGGGGGATTTCTGGAATGTTCCAGTCATCCATATTTTGATTTATATCTTCGAATCAGACCTCCTCATTGAAGAGATTGTGTTTAGGAGCGACCTCGTGGGTTTGGTTTTCTTGCTCATTGAGCAAATTGATGTTTCTTGGAGAATTATTTGATGATAATGATGATGATGAATTAGATCTAAAGGAGATGCAGGAAAATGAGCGTAAAAGACAAGACATGATTAATTCATCCTCTAGTATCTTTGTCGTCATATGGTTCCATAGAAATGCTTTCATAGGGTTATATGTTACTAAATTTCTTGGATCTGAGAAAAATAAAAAATTTTAACTCTTTTTTTAATAATGAAGTTTGAACATTACTCTTATAACCACTAGTATATTATGTCTAAATATTTTATTTGAACCATACACCTTAGCCTTACTGCCCTTTATCATCTACGGGACTTATTGCTACAGTATCATTCAACTAAAATATCAAACTGTTGTACTTCCAGGAATACTGTTCAAACACATACTGTTTAAATTAAGAGTATTGTACATGAATGAAAATAGTTACTGTACATAAATTCAGATCCATGAAATCAGTTAACATATATATATATATATATATATATGAGCTTTGGTTTTTTTGAATAATTCCCTAAGATCTCTAGTATTGCTTTTGAAAACTTCTAACATATATATAGGTAGACTTGAGAAACTATTAACTATCCATCATCTTTTTTTCTTTCTTCATGCTTCATTCTTGTTTGTTTGAAATTTTTACCTCAATATACATAAAAAATCCCAAAATATACATACCCCTACATTATTTACCCTAATATACAATTTTACTATTCACAGTGTAAATTTAGGTTGGGGGGGGGGACCTGAATTAACACTGTGTTTTTAAAAAAAATTCAAAATTTGTGTTGAGAATTTGGGTCTCCCAAACCCGAATTCTCAACATGTTTTTTTTGTGTTAAAAAAATTCAAAATTTGTGGCCAGTAATCATGATGACGCATGCCTGCTAACGGTACTTTGTAAACACTTGACACATAATCTAATGTGTACATTGGACTAACATATTGCAAGTAATCTATAATGAAGTGCTTACATGAAGCAATGACATGTGCACATGGCATGTATGGCTTCTGAGGTTTCCCACAATCACATGTTCTTTGATCCAACATAATAGTTAATTTTCCCATTCGACGCCTCTCTCTCGTATTCACTCTTTCCTCAACTTTGAAATTGAAATCTTTGGCGGACAAACTATTGAACAAAGTGAGTGTTGGACTTAGTTTCTTCTTCAATGATGAATTTGGCTGCAATAAGTGTGTAAACTTGTCCGGAGGTGATCATTGCATCAACCTGAATCCCACGGTCAACAAAATATTTGTTTAACTTGTCATAAGTGGCTTTGACCAAGGCTGTCATTGGAAAATTTCAAATTAATTTAGCACCGAGTTGAGTGACTCTGCCAAATTAGTGGTCATGTGTTCCCACCATTTTCCATCATCCCATGCCAAGGTCCATTGCTCCTGTGGTATTTGATCAAGCCATGTTGTGCCGTGCGGGTTGTCTTCTTGTAACTCCTTGTAGTGGCAAAAAAACTGTGGTTGAGTCGGCATACCCTGTAGTTACAAAAAAAAAAAAAGATTTGAATGTTAGTTTAATGTTAAATAATTAAATATTGGGCATTTGAATATAAACAAAATATCTTACCCATTCTCAAGATGCTTTTTCTTTCATCCTCATTTTTGAACTATTTTTTTGTAGTTTTGGCCTATGTGTCGAATACAAAACACATGTGACGAGTTGTCTACTGTCCACCCCTTGTCAGGTCATCTGTATGCACTTTTGATTGACTCATGCCTGTCAGAGATTAAGCATATACCATGTTGTGGTGTCACATGTGTTCTCAAGTTTTGCAAAAAAAGTGCCACCCATATGTTGTCTCACCCTCGACAATGGAAAATGCCAATGGAAATATGTTGTTAGCGCCATCTTGTGCAACTGCAACTAACAGTGTCCCTTTGTATCTTCCATATAGCCTTGATCCATCGATTTGCACAATGGGTTTACAAAATGCAAACACATCTATGGATGCCTTAAATGACCAAAAAATTCGATGGAATACGACCTTGTTTGGGATTGGTTGGTTGGACTCGTCCAGTGCAGGAATACTTTGAATCCTGACAATTGTGCCAGGGATGAAAAGTTGCAAAGCTTGTAGGTATTTGGGAAGTATGTTGTATGACTCTTCCCAATTATTGTATACCTGCTCGAGGGCCCATTGTTTTGCTAGTCATGCTTTACGATATGTGATGGTGTATCCGAACTCTTGTCTTATGAACGCGATGAATGTAGGAATGGTTAGTTGCTTGTTTTCTTCAACCATCGCAAGGATATTTTTGCCTACAAGTTTCAAATCCATCTTATTGTGATCTTGTGAAATGGTTGGCATGACGCATGTGTGAGGCCCTTCTATTATTCTAATTTCCCAAACTTTTTGATTTTTTCTTTCAGACGCTCTAAGTTTCTACTGGCACCCTTCAACTGGGCAACATAAGACCCATGTATCCTTCACATGCCTCTTGGATTTGAAAGTTACATGGTTCTTAATGTGCCACATTTTTATGGCGTGTTTCAGGTCTTCCAATTGACGGAATCGCGACCAACATACAACTCGTCATCATGCTAGTCATATTGTTGTTGTTGGTCCAAGAAATGCCTATAGTCGGGGTTGTCAGGAACTTTGGTTGTCACCAACATCAATGCTATTTGGATATGGACGATAGAAATTTTTAGTTGATATTTGCTGGAAAAGGAATTGTATGTCATTATCGTTGTTATTGTTGTTGTCCGCCAAAATTTCATCTTCGTCGTCACTGAAGTCACCAACTACTTCACCCAAAAACCCATTTTGAGCATAATAGTCATGTGACATTTTGTTGGGAGGGCTCATTTAGTTGGGGAGTCGTCTCACAATAGTTTGACGATCCACCAAGAAGTTATGTGTATGAAGTAATGTGGGTATCGAATTCAGTGGGTTCAAAATGAGGGACGTAATAATCATTTGTGGTCGTGTATGGGATTGGTGTTTAAGAGGATGGACCTTGATGGTAAGTTTGAGTATGGTAGTCGGTGTATGGTGTTTCATGAATTTGTTGTGATTGAACGATTGTTTCGACATTGGCGGTAGAAGAAAGTTGTTGTTCGTATTGTACGAGCAACTGAAAGCCACTTAAGCATTGATGTCGATTATAGATATCAAACATGCCATCAATATCCTTATCGTCACTGATGGTAACAGCCTGGTAATTAAACATGCCAGACCCAGCAGAAATGGGGTATTAATAAATGATTGCGGTTATGGTTTGACCTCGGTTTAGGCCCATCTTACGTTGGATTTTTTAAGAGATTGAAGGTCATGCCTCTCCTCATTGAAACAAGTACATTGTTTTTTCCCTTAAACTCAACTCCCTCATCACAATCGGCTACGGTAGAGACGTTTTCATTTCTGCTTGCCATGGTGACTGAGAGTGATTTGGTTTGGAGACTGAAAGTGATTTCTTTTAGAGACTGAGAGTGATTTGGTTTGGAGACTATAAGTTATTTGGTTTGGACACTGAGAGTGATTTGGTTTTGAGACTGAGAGTGATTTGGGTTGGAGACTCAGAGTGATTTGGTTTCAAGACTTGAAGTGATTTGGGTTGGAGACTCAAAGTGATTTGGTTTCGAGACTCGGAGGGATTTGGGTTGGAGACTCAGAGTGATTTGGAACTTCTGTTGTGGAGTGTTTTCTGTGTGTAGAAGAATACGTTTGGAGACCTATTTATATATTTATAATGTCATGGCTAGGGATAGATCCAACGATTGTCATCGCACCGACAATTTTAACAGTCTAGATTGCGTCCACATGCTCATGAACAGTGTACCGATAGTTTTTGCGGTCGAAATGGCATGAATAGTGCCGTGAAGAGTGCATCGATGGTTTTTGCGGTCGAAAATTGATCTATGGTAAAATGAATAGTGATGTGAATAGTGTTCTGATGTGCATAGTGACATGAGAAGTATTCTGACGCACACAGTGACATGAACAATGTCTCTACAGGATTCCTAACACGCACAATGACATGAACAATTATCTGATGCGCACAGTATCGTTGCAGGATTCCCGACATGAACAATAATGTGAACAGTAATGAACAATAGGTGAACAGTGAACACACAAATTTTTTTCCTCCTATAAATACGTTCGCAGGCAGCTCATTTCATTCATCTGCTCAACAACTAAATTTCGAATTGTTTGATTGTCTTAAGTGAGAATAGAGGGAAAAATATTGTTATGGAAACAAGATTGTCACCGAGCTTCAAAGATACAAAACATGGTAAGTACCAATTACATGATATTATAACCTTTTCTTGTCGTGACAATTAAAAAAATGCAACTTTTGTTTTATAGGGACAACCACCAATAATCATTTCCTATTGTCATTCGATGCTCGCTCCTTATCCTTTAATCGAACCATTGCTTGTTCATACTAGGTTTGCTGATGTGGCAAAATTATGCCACTTCAAAATTGATCATCATCTAATGACTGTACTTGTTGAGCGATGGAGACCAGAGATGCACACTTTTCATCTTCCTGTTGGATAATGTACAATTACACTGGAGAATGTAGCACTACAGCTTGGCATAAGGGTTGATGGTAGGCCAATCACTGGTGCAACCTACTATGATTAGGAAGAAATGTGCGAACAATATTTGGGTGTTGTTTCTATCAGACCCTAATTTCGTCCGGGGATTATTGTCCGCTGATATTTTGATTCTTGCTAGTCGAATTATGGTGTTTGACACCAATTACAGTGTGAAGCAAGGAATCACTCAGTGTTTGGATCAAGAAAACAAAAAGATACCAAGGAAGGGGGCAAAAGGGTCTTTTATGGATTTTTCTAGACCCTAGCTCACCCAAACTAGCATCTAACTCGCCTGGGCCATGAAATAGCTTCATGCCTAAGCAACCATCTCGCCTGGGCGAGCTCATTCCTTTAGGGTTGAGCATCAGCTCGCTTGGGCAAGCTCTTAACGCCCCAAAATTGCTTTTTCCCTATAAATAGCCATGTTGGGGGGGGGGGGGGGTTAAGGGGTTCCAAGGTTCAGGAGTTGAGAATTGGGAGAAAAAGAAAGAGAAAGAGAGAAAGAAGAACAAGAAAGAAGAAGAAACGAAGCCGAGGCGCTACCGAATGCGACCGTGATCATCCCCTATATCGTTCTCTTGTTCTGTGTTCCTCGTGCGACAATCGATTAGTTTTGTTTTTAAGAGTTAAATGTAATATATGTACCCTTAGGGGTCCCCTATGTTATTATGTGCATATTCATCTTCTCCATTTATCATCGATGATCTCATTTTTATTTGTAAAGTTTAATCCTAACCAATCACTAGTGTCGTAAAAACTTTGTTGTCTTAAAAAGATTGAAAGCTAATAAACAAAAAAACAAAAAAAAACTCATAACTACCTTCTCTCCATCAAATATCACTTGAGATCGTTTCAAGGTCCAAACGCCTTAACGACCTTTTTGTTTGTAATTAAAATGCATCTTTCAAAAGCATAAAATCAACTCAACACACAAACTTTCTCACTTTAAAGAACTACGTAGGTCTGAATTCCTCATTGCACCTGAGGATACGTAGGAGCAAGGGCAGCCTCCTAGTTGACCCCAAAAAATAAAGAAATATAAAAAGGGAAAAATAAATAATTTTTGAAGTCATGTTGTGCACACTCAATTAAAGGTTGTCGCCTCTTGTGGCGGGCGTGTGGGGTGCTAATACCTTCCCTATGTGTAAAACAACTCCCGAATCCTTATTTTTAAAATTCACAAACCTCTTTTTGGTTTTTTCTAACGTTTTCCTTAAATAAATGTTGGTGGCAACTCCCACGCGTTTTCATTTTAGAAGACGCACTTTTGCTTTACACCCGCATGCTCATTGTAGGGTAGGTTGCGACAGATGGCGACTCCGCTAGGGACTTGTTATAGAGTTAATCCATTCGATCGATGTGCAATTTTATCATGACTTCTTCGTTATGTATGTTCCCTTTTCTCTTTTATCTTTTGTTTTGTTCATATTTATGTATAACTTCTCTATGTTATTGTCTTTTGATGTGTGTCTGTCTATCTATTACATTCGTAGTTAGAAATATTTTTGCCATTGAATCTTGTGGTAGATGACATGTGACATACTTGTTGCATCTACTTGGGAGTTGTCTATTTGCTTGGCAAGTAGGGTGGGGTAATTCTTTGATTGCTCTATGCACACATGGCACCTACACTTTGGCACACACGTTGAGATATTAGGCCCTATACCTGGGTCTGTGTGAGACATAGGGAGTGGAGGTCGATCTGTGGTCATGCTGGGTCTCTGACTTGCTTGATAACAGTGAAGCCTCATCTAGAGTTTTCCTCTTTTGATGATGCATTGTCGTTGGTAGTCCCTACTGCCACAATGTTGTTACCAAAAAGGATGATGTCTTTAGAAGACATTAAAAGTTACATAAAATCACCCTTGGGAGTTGTCACTGGATAGCGAACTTTTTGATCCTTTCCATTAGGCTCTTGAATTAGGGGTGTCATACCTTAATTTCGTCTGGGGATGATCATTTGCAAACATTTGGATTCTTGCCATATGAATTGAGCTGCTTAACACTAATTGCCACGCATTCCATAAGATTTTTCGATGTTTCGGAAGGAAATGTGCAAATTACTCAAAAGGAGGGCAAAAGGGTCACTTTAGGGGCATTTTTCAGCCCCTATGCCACCTAGATAAATTCATGATGAAGTAACTAGCTCGCCTGGGCGAGCAAGTTGCTTCAGAATGAAGTTATCAGCTCGCCTGGGCAAGCTACCTTCATTCCAAGTGGCTTGTTTTGCTATAAATAGGTGTGAGAAGGATGAAGTAAAGGCTCCCTGAGGTTCCTTGAAGTCCAGAGGTCCATAAAGAAGGAGAAAGAAGAGAAAGGAAGAAGAAAGAAGAGAAAACAAGGCTGAAATGCTTCCGAATCACATCGGTGATCGATTCCTACACCGTTCATCGTTCATTCTTCGTTCTTCATCCGGTTAGTCTTTATTTTAAGGATTTGAATTTGATTTATGGACCCTTAGGGGTCCTCTTTATTGTTTGTGCATCTTCATCTCCTTCTTTGATCATCGGTGATCTTTTTCTTTGTTTAAAGCGAGTTTCGATCGATTGTTCATACCGTAATCTCGTTTAATCACCGTTAAAATAAAATTCAACCGATCGTTTGTGTTGTAATATCACTTTATCACCATTTAAATGAATTTTAATCGATCGTTTGTGTTGTAATCTCACTTAATCACTGTTTAAATATGTTTTGACCGATCATTTGTGTCGTAAACTCTTTTCATCAATATAAAATAAGTTTTAACCGGTCATTAACGCCACAAGTTACCTAAAAAAGGGATTGAAGATTAATGAGCCAAAACCAAATAAAACCAACTCATAAACTTCTTCATTTCATCAAAAAATCAAGAGGTCATTTCAAGGTCCAACGCCTTAACGATCCTCGCCTTTCAAAAATCAAGAATTTGTTCAAAGGTCCAATTCCTTAACGATTTTCTCCTTTCAAAAAATCAAAAGATCGTTTTGAGGTCCAACACCTTAAACGGATTTTGTTTGGTTAAAATCAATCTTTCAAAAAAGATAAAACAATTTAACCAACAAAATTTCAGACTTAAAGAATTACGTAGGTCTGATTTCCTCATCACACTCGAGGATACGTAGTAGCGAGGGAAACACCCTTGTCGATCCCAAAAAGTAAAATATATAAAAAGTAAAAATAAATATAAAAGGGCAAATAAGTAATATTGAAGTCATGATTTGCACATTCGATTAGAGGCTGTCGTCCCTTGTGACGGGCACGTGGGGTGCTAATACCTTCCCCGTGCGTAAATGACTCCCGAACCCTCATTTCAAAATGCACAGACCTTTGACCTTTCCATTTTTGATTTTTCCAACGTTTTCCTCGAATAAACATTGGTGGCGACTCCACCACGTGTTTTCCTTTGATGGAGGACGTACCCTTGCCCCAAACGAGAGGCCTTTTCGTGCCCCCGTCGGAGGGCAGGTTGCGACAAGGGGCAAAAAGCAAACTCACCATGTTTTGTTTCCTTGATCAAATCATATCTTCATAACTGGTGCAATCCTCCCTAGGAAGGGACCAGTCACTAGAGCCATGAGCAAGAGGCTCCAAGAGGATTGGGCTAGAGCTGCTGAAGAAGGCCCTAGAGTTCTCATAAACCTCAGGGTAGATTTCTGAGCCCACGGGCCAAGGTTGGGTCCAATTATCTTTGTACATATTAGACTATGTCATTATATTTGGTCCTTGTATTCAGGGCTCCATAATGTAGGTAGGGTACCCTATAAATATAGGATTTTTCAGCCCTTGTATTTTAGGGCACCTAGACTAGTTTTTGTATTAGGGGTAGTTTTGTAATTTCACATGCACTAGGTGAATATTTGATGTGTGTGGTTGGAAATAAATTTAATTGAATTGGTAGAAGCCCAATCCAATTAAATTTTAGAGGGGGGGGGGGTGAGCATTTGCTTACTACACCCCATTGCCCAATCATATAGTCACACTTTGTGCATGTCCTTCATGCTTTACATGCCTCATGACACCTAAGCACATTTAGTGGAGAATCTTAGAATTGATCTTGAATTAGTGGGCTGAACCATAACTAAAATTCACTAATCATAATTAGTGAAATTTTGGCTCCACAAATTCAAGTGAAATTCAAATTTCCCTCCAATTTTGTGTGACACTTAGGCTATAAATAGAAGTCATGTGTGTTGGACCTTGTGGCCTCAATAATCTTAAGATGGATAGGCTTAGAATATAGAAGAAGCAACAACAATCAATTTAACAATGTTCTTTAAACATGCAAGACACAATTGATTGCAACAAAATAAATAAGATAAGGGAAGAGAGAATGCAAACACAGTTTTATACTGGTTCGGCCACAACCCGTGCCTACGTCCAGTACTCAAGCAACCCACTTGAGATTTCCACTATCTTTGTAAAATCCTTTACAAAGTCTGAACCACACAGGGACAACCCATCCCTTGTGTTCAGATGCTTTACAACAAGAGACTCACAGTCTCTTAACCAATCTCATTGAATAAGAAGAATAGAAGAAGAATTCTCTCTTCAAGAGAAGAATATTACAATGAAGATCATGTAAGAATCCTTATAGATTTTGCAAGTGTTTGGTCAAGGATTTCTTTTGAGAGAGCATTTGACAATGAAGTTCTTTTGGAATCTCTCTCATTGTCTTTTGAGAGGATAAGACATTTTGGACCAAAAATACTCTCTGTCTAAAATTCGTGCCCAAGTCACCTATTTATAGGCCTTTGATGACCATTCACAAATCTAATGAAAAGATGTGACTGTTGGCAGATTTTCTGAAAACTTTCCACTGGTAATCGATTACAATGTTTGTGTAATCGATTACATAGTTATAATTTGAAGGGTTATGACTTTTGAATTTGAATTTCCAAAGTTTCGTTGCTGGTAATCGATTACAGACATATGGTAATCGATTACATGTTGAAAATTCAAATTCAAAACCTTTTTCAACAGCTATTTCTCAACCCTGTCTTCTGGTAATCGATTACACTTCCTGGTAATCGATTACCAGAGCCTTGCATGTCTTGAAAGCACATTGTTTTAAGGCAAGGCTTGGTCTTTAGTGAATCTTGAAACAAGGCTTTGTTTGTTGAAGCAATCTTGAATTATTCTTGAAGCAAATGCTTATCATTTGAAGCAGCCTTGTTAGATTCTTCTTTGATATCATCAAAATCATGTATACATACATTCACAATGTGTGTGCATTTTTTAAACTTTGATCATTTGAAAATTAAACTTCAGATTATAGAGCTCTTTTAGAGCACAAAATTTCGTGCTCTTCTCTTCCTCTCCCTTCATTCATCTCCTTCTTCCTCCAAGCTCTTATCCATGGCCTCCTATGGTGGTGAACTTCTTCTAGACTCATCTTCTCCTTGAAGTGGTGTCTCCTCTCTCTCTTCCTTCTCCATTCTGCTACCATTCATCTTCCAAGAAACAAAGGAATCCATTGATGAAGAAGATCCTAGGCCTACAAGCTCCAATGGAGCTTACATCATGTGGTATCAAGAACATCTTCATCTAGGTGATGTTCTTTTGCTTCCTCTATCTTTTTGTTCGGTGAATTCTTTTTAATTCCTTGCTCTTGATCTTATTCTCCATGTATATCCTCCATTCTCTTGTGTTTTGGTGCTGTTTAGAGTAGATTAAAAAAAAATAAACCGATTAAATCTTAGATCTACACTTGTTCTTGCATTTCTATGGTTCAAATTTTGTTGATCTACTCTTGAATCATGTTTTTGTGTTGATTTTAGGTTCTATCATTTTTCATTCATAATATTCTTGTGCTGAACCTTAGATCTAAATTTTATTTCAAAATATTGATTAGAAAAAAAAACACAAAAATCTAAGTGTAAATCACTTAATCCATGTTGTCTTAGAGTCATGTTTAGTCATAGTAATTGTCACATTATGTTCTAAGTTTGTGTTGAATTTTTATTTTGTTGATTGAATTCTAGATACATTTGTTCATGTATTCTTTTCATTCTTAGCCTATCTTTTGAATTTTGAGTCTAATTCATGCATGTTATTTAGTTCATAACATGTTCTAAATCAATTCCTAGAAGTAGTCTTGTTGTTGAACTTTTTTTCTTCTTCTAAGTTTCCTACATGATGCCTATGATGAAGTTGAGTGGTGGTGCTGAGTTATGGCTGGATTTGTGAATCAAAATAAGTCTTAAGCTCTCTTGAATTGTTTTATTCAAGATAATTGAGCATAAGCAAACACAAATTGTAACTATCCAAGCCTTAAGCAACATAAACACTACTCTTGATTTCTAGGTTGAAATCGCTGGTGCTGGCAGCTTGAACATACGAACTTGTATAAATTACTGAGAATTGGTCACTATGTTTTTTGAGCTGAAACTTTTACTGAATTTTCTAGACATCTGGAAAAAAATTATGAAAAAGGAACCAAGCGATTTAGATTAAAGTAAAAAATAATAAAAATCACACAAGTTGGCCGAAAAATCAGTGTCTAGGAAAAAAAAAGTGAAAGGGAAGTGTGCTTGTTGTTTTGGCTCAAAATTTGTTCTATAATTGGTGCCTATTTTATACCAATCCTAGTTCTGAAATTTCAATTGAAAATTACTGTGAATACAAGTTCCAAAACTAGAGGTTTCTTGTGTCTTTTTTTTTGTTTTTTTTACTCTACTCTAGAGCCATTCTAAGTTTCTCTTTGAGTCCTAACTTGCTTTTATGTGCTTTTCATTGATTTAATTGTTGAATAATCCTTGAAAATTTGTCTTGTTAAAATTTTTTCATTGCTTTAAGTTTCTCTTTGTTTCCTTATTTGTGAGTTGCCACATAGGGAATTGGAAAGGAGGATTGGTGCCATCCATTGAAGAATTTGAGTCTAGAAGTAGGGGTGGGAATAGGTCAGGCTGGCCTACAGGGGCCTACGACCTGGCCTACATAAAGTCTGGCCTGAACTGGCCTATTTAATTTAGGATTTTTTAAAATCCTATTAAATTAAATAGACCAGGCTTAGGCTTATTAAAAAGCCTTATAAGCCTGGTAGGCCGGCCTATATATATATATATGTATATATATATATATATATATATATATATATATATATATATATATATATATATATATATATTATTTTTTGGGTACCAAATATAATATTATTTTTTGGATACAATTAATTTTTTTTTAAACTATCAGACTTTGATTAGACATTACTGCTCCATAACTTCTATTCCTATAATCAAGGACTTTAATTACAATTTAGGTGTGAGTCATGTGCCCTTTTATATTCCTCATTATTTTGATTGACTTTCCTTTTTTTTAACTTTCCTATTACGTTCCTACTCCATAAAATATTAAATATTTATTGCGAAGAAGACTTTTAAAAAGGCTATCAGGCTAGGCCAGACTTTTAAAAAGGCCAGGCCGAGCCAAAATAAAAGCCTTTGATAGGCTATAGGCCAGGCTCGGGCCTCAAAGATTCATCGTAGGCTAGGCTCAGGCCTTTCAAAGACTGGCCTGACCTGGCCTATTCCAACCCCTATCTAGAAGCAAGGGGCCAACCACCTTATGAGCTATTGGACTAAGAAGCACTCCAAATTGAGTGAAACACCACAAAGAGAATAGCCACCAAAATTGAAGACTTTTTTTTGTAATTTTGCAATTGGCAATTTGCTTTGCTTTCAAATTTTGTAACAAAAAGGCCTTTCATTGGAAGTAAGTTGGGAGCCTCCAATAGGTCACCCTACTTCCATTTGTGTGTAATAATTTTAGGCAATTTTCCCTTAGGATTGTGAGTGTTTTGTTAGGAACCTTAAATGTGGTCATCCAAACACTCTTAGGATTCGCCTAGTTTACATTTCTTGCTTACTTTCATAGCTTATTTCCTTTACCTTCCATTGTCAAACTGCCTAGATAGCTTACCTTTTACCAATTAGTTTTTACCTTATCTTTCACACCTCATTTAGTGTTTATTTTGGCTAGTTTCAACCATAGTTTCTTTTACCTTTTGTTTTCAAACCCCCAACAAGAAAGAACCATAACTTAGGAACCAACATGAGTCTTCATTCTTCATCTAGTGTTAATGGTGAGGGTTCTACTCCTAAGGACCCCTTGTATAAGATATTAGATGAGTTGAGATCCCTTAAGTTGTGGAAAGAAAAACAAAAGAGAAAATAAAAAGGTAAAAAAAGAGTGGAAGAAATAAGTCAAGATGAAAGAGAGAAAATAAGAGAGGAAGAAAGAAGAAAAATAATGAAAGAAATGAAAAGAGAAAAACATGTCTCCTATAGTAGTCATGACTCTTGCAAGAGTTTAAGTGAAGAACTTAGCGACAATTATAGAGGGCGCCATAGTTCACATACTAAACATCACTCCCAAAGAAGAGAAAAGGAAAGAAGGCCTCAAGAGGTTAACATTAGCCTCCCATATTTCCATGGAAAAGATAATGTTGAGGCCTACTTAGATTGGGAAATGAAGGTTGAACAACTCTTTGCTTGCCATCATATTAGCGAAGAGAGAAAAGTTCCATTGGCTACCCTTAGCTTTCAAGGGTATGCCATTTATTGGTGGACTTCCCTTGTTAGGCAATGAAGGATTCATGGGGATCCTCCAGTAGAGCATTGGAATGATCTTAAGAGTGCCCTTAGGAAGAGGCACATTCCATCCTACTATGAAAGGGAGCTTATGGACAAGCTCCAAAGGCTTAGACAAGGGAGTATGAGTGTTGAAGAATATAGACAACAAATGGAACTACTCCTTTTAAGAGCTAGACTTAAGGAGGAGGAAAGAACAACATTGTATAATAGTGGAGCAACAACTTAAAAGAAAGTCTTCTTCAAAATCTTATGACTCTCACTCTTATCCAAGGAAGGACCAAGTCCATGGAATTTTAGGGGCTGTACCTTCAAAACCCAAGGAAGATAAGGGTAAGACCATAGAGAAATACACCCCTAAGACTAGTTCCCAAGAAAGGACTAGCAACATTAAATGCTTCAAATGTCTTGGGAGAGGTCACATTGCCTCGCAATGCCCCACAAAGAAATCCATGATCATGTGGGGTCAAGACATTTATAGTAGTCAAGAGGAGACTACTTCTTGCCCTTCCTCTAGTGGAAGTGAAGAGTCTAGTGAGGAAGTCTACCCCCATGAAGAAGGTGACCTCTTAATGGTTAGAAGGCTCCTTGGAGGTCAATCTTGTGATCTATCTCAATCCCAAAGAGAGAACATCTTTCATACAAGATGCAAAATTTTAGATAAAGCTTGTTCTCTCATTGTGGATAGTGGATCTTATTGCAATTGTTGTAGCACAAGATTAGTTTCCAAGTTGAACCTCACTATCATTCACCACCCAAAACCTTATAAACTTCAATGGCTCAATGAGCAAGGGGAAATGATAGTTAACCAACAAGTGAAGGTACCTTTCTCCATTGGGACATATAAGGATGAAGTTAATTGTGATATAGTTCCCATGGAGGCTGGACATATTCTTTTAGGAAGGCCGTGGCAATTTGATAGGAAGATCATTTACAATGGCCTAACTAATGAGATTACCCTCACCCATCTTGGCACTAAATTTATGTTGCATCCGCAAACACCTTCACAGGTGGACAAAGATCAACTAACTATGAAAGATAAGAGGGACGGGGAAGAAAAACTAGAAAAACAAAAGAAAAAGAAGGATAGTAAGGCCTTGTCTTCAAAGGCCAACGGGAAGGAAAAAGAGGAAAAGGATTCCTCCGAGAAGATTGTTAAGAAGGAAAATCATTTTGCAACAAAAGGTGATATTAAAAGAGCACTCCTTCTTAAACAATCTTTCTACCTTTTCCTATCAAGGGAAACATCCCTTAGCACTGCCACAATTCCTACATTTGAGACCTTACCCCCAAAGGTCCAAGAACTCTTACATGAATTTGGTGATATATTTCCCAAAGAGATACCCCCTGGGCTACCTCCTTTAAGGGGAATAGAACACCAAATAGATTTAGTCCCAGGAGCAAGCCTTCCTAATAGGCCAGCCTATAGGACTAACCCTCAGGAGACTAAGGAGATAGAGTCTCAGGTTAAAAAATTGTTGGAGAAGGGCTGGGTCCAAGACAGCCTAAGCCCATGTGTTGTGCTAGTGTTGTTGGTGCTGGATCAAGTGGCCTTGGAATAATTAAGAAGGGGGGTTGAATAAATTATTGATGTGCCTTGACTAATTAAAAATCTATCCTTCTTAATGTCAATAGATTTAATTAGACTTTTACTATAATGTTAAGAAAGTAAAGAACATAAATAGAAACTTAACCAAAAGTAAAAGCAATAATTAAAGTGCACAACGGAAATTAAAAGTGTAGGGAAGAAGAAGACAAACACAAGAGTTTTATACTGGTTCAGCAACAACCCGTGCCTACATCCAGTTCCCAAGCGACCTGCGGTCCTTGAGATTTCTTTCAACCTTGTAAAATCCTTTACAAGCAAAGATCCACAAGGGATGTACCCTACCTTGTTCTCTTTGAACAACCAAGTGGACCCTCCACTTGAACTGATCCACAAGAGGTGTACCCTCTCTTGTTCTGAGTTACAACAACCCAAGTAGACATACTCTCTACTTGTACCACAAAGGATGTACCCTCCAATGTGTTAAGACAAAGTTCTCAAGCGGTTAGTTCTTTGAAACTTCGTGAAGGGGAAACAAAAGATATCTCAGGCGATTGGTCCTTTGAAATCTTTTGTTTAAGGGAAAGGGAAGAATAAAAAGAATTCTCATACTGTGTCGTTTTGAATTCTTTGAAAAGGGAGAAGGGAGACACAAAAGAATTCAGACGGTTAGTCCTTTGTTCTTTTGGAAAAGGGAGAAGAGAGACACAAAAAGAATTCAGGCGGTTAGTCCTTGGCGAATTCTTTTTGGCAAAGGGAGAAGAGAAAGAAAAGATATAGCACACTTTTGTTTTCTGTGAAAGAACAAGGTTTGGAAACCAGAAAACTCAAAAAACTTTTGGCAAAGGAAGAAGAAGAAGAAGAAGTTCAAAAAGATGTTCAAAGAGATTCAAAGGTTGTAAAAGAATATGTGAAAAGTTATATGAAATGCAAGTCAAGGTCTTGCTTTTATAGACTCTTCATGTCTGGTCAAGAAAACCATTGGAAGAGTTATGACCTTGAGAAAAACTGAAAACCATTGGAAGAGTTACATCTTTTGATTTTTATTCAAAACTTGTCACTGGTAATCGATTACCAAAACCATGTAATCGATTGCACAAAGCTTTTTATGAAAGGATATGACTCTTCACAATTGATTTTGAATTTCAACGTTCAGATACACTGGTAATCGATTACCAATATCTTGTAATCGATTACACAATTTTGAAATTAATTGGAACGTTGCAAATTCATTTGAAAACTTTTGAACTCAAACTTTGCCACTGGTAATCGAGTACAGGAAACTGCTAATCGATTACCAGAGAGTAAAAACTATGGTAACTTAGAAAATTTTGAGAAACTCTTTTGAAAAACAAAAATGTGCTATGTTTGTTTTTTGAAAAATCTTTTCAATACTTCCCTTGTGAAGTCTTCTTGATTTTTTCTCTTTAATCTTGAATCCATCTTTTCTTGAATCTTGAATTCATCTTCTCTTGAATCTTGAAATCAAACTTCTCTTGATTCTTGAAAATTGTTGACTCAATCTTGAAATCATTTTCTTGGGATTTTTGTCATCATCTTTGTTATCATCAAAACTACTTGAATCAACTTGATTAATCATCATGAAGCTTGCTTCTACAGTTGGTGCCCAAAAAGGATGGTACGTGGAGAATGTGTACAGATTGCAGGGCCATCAACAACATCACTGTAAAGTATAGGCAACCCATTCCTAGAATTGCTGATTTGCTTGATGAGTTGCATGATGCCAATATCTTTTAAAAAATTGATCTTAAAAGTGGTCATCACCAAATCAGGATGAAAAAGGGTGATGAGTGGAAAACCGCTTTCAAGACCAAGTTTGGTTTGTATGAATGGCTAGTGATGCCTTTTGGGCTCACTAATGCACCAAGCACCTTTATAAGGCTTATGCATCATGTCTTAAGGGATTTCATAGGTAGATTTGTAGTTGTTTATTTTGATGATATTTTAGTGTACAGTAGAAGCCTAGATGATCACTTAGGACATCTCAGGCAAGTTCTTTCAGTCCTTAGGAAAAACACCCTCTATGTAAATATAGAGAAATGTACTTTTTGTGTAGATAATATAGTTTTCTTAGGGTTTGTAGTTGGTAGAAATGGGGTCCAAGTGGACCCTGAGAAAATCAAGGCCATCCAAGAATGGCCCACCCCAAAAAGTGTGGGAGATATTAGGAGCTTCCATGGGTTAGCAAGCTTCTATAGAAGGTTCATTCCTAATTTCTCTACAATTGCATCACCTCTCAATGAGCTGGTGAAGAAGAATGTGGCATTTACCTGGGGTGAAAAACAAGAGCATGCCTTTGCTTTGCTCAAAGAAAAGCTTACTAAGGCACCTGTTCTAGCTCTTCCTGACTTTTCTAAAACTTTTGAGCTAGAATATGATGCCTCAGGAGTGGGAGTTGGAGTTGTATTGTTACAAGGTGGGCACCTTATTGCTTATTTTAGTGAAAAACTTCATAGTGCCACCCTCAACTACCCCACCTATGATAAAGAGCTTTATGCCTTAATAAGAGCCCTCTAAACTTGGGAACATTACCTTGTTTCCAAGGAATTTGTCATTCATAGTGATCATCAATCACTTAAGTACATTAGAGGGCAAAGCAAGTTAAACAAAAGGCATGCAAAATGGGTAGAGTACCTAGAGCAATTTCCATATGTTATCAAATACAAAAAGGGAAAAACAAATGTGGTAGCTGATGCCCTCTCTAGGAGACACACATTGTTTTGCTCCCTAGGAGCTCAAATTTTAGGATTTGATAATATTAGGGACTTGTATGCTTTAGATGAACATTTCTCTCCTATTTACGAGAGTTGTGGGAAAAAGGCCCAAGATGGATTCTATTTGGCTGAGAGGTATTTGTTCAAAGAGGGAAAACTTTGCATACCCCAAGGATCCATTAGGAAATTACTTGTGAAAGAGAGCCATGAGGGTGGGCTCATGGGCCACTTTGGGATAGACAAGACCCTTTTCTTACTCAAAGAAAAGTTTTATTGGCCCCATATGAAGAAAGATGTCCATAAGCATTGCACTAGGTGTGTGGCTTGTTTACAAGCCAAGTCTAGGGTGATGCCTCATGGGCTATACACACCCTTACCCATTCCCTCTTCACCATGGGTAGACATTAGTATGGACTTTGTCCTTAGGCTTCCTAGAACCCAAAGAGGTGTAGACTCTATCCTTGTGGTGGTGGATAGGTTTAGCAAGATGGCACACTTTATACCATGCCACAAGGTGGATGATGCTTCCCACATCTCAAAACTCTTTTTCAGGGAAGTTGTGAGACTCCATGGTTTGCCTAGGACCATTGTGTCTGATAGAGATGCTAAGTTCCTTAGCCACTTCTGGAAAACCTTATGGGCTAAGCTAGGAACTAAACTTCTTTTCTCTATCACTTGTCATCCACAAACTGATGGGCAAATAGAGGTAGTGAATAGGTCTTTATCCACCCTTTTAAGGGCTCTCCTGTAAGGCAACCGTAAGTCTTGGGATAAGTATCTTCCTCATGTAGAATTTGCCTACAACAGGGGGGTTCATTGAACCACCAAGCAGTCCCCTTTTGAGGTTGTCTATGGGTTTAATCCCTTAACACCATTAGACCTCATTCCCCTCCCACTGGACACTTCTTTTATACATAAAGAAGGGGAATCTCGGTCAGATTTTGTAAAGAAGTTGCATGAGAGGGTTAAGAACCAAATAGAGAACCAAACAAAGGTGTATTCAACTAAAGGCAATAGAGGAAGAAAAGAGCTAGTTCTTAATGAGGGTGACTAGGTTTGGCTCCATTTTAGGATGGATAGATTCCCTACTAAAAGGAAATCCAAGCTTAGACCTAAAGGGGATGGACCTTTTCAGGTTTTGGAGAGGATCAATAACAATGCCTATTGGTTGGACCTCCCAGAAGAGTAGTCAGCACCACTTTTAACATTTCTGATTTAATTCCTTTTGCAGGTGGAGCTGATATTGAAGAGGAGGAACTAACAGATTTGAGGTCAAATCCTCTTCAAGGGGGAGGGGATGATGCAATCCTCCCTAGGAAGGGACTAGTCACTAGAGCCATGAGCAAGAGGCTCCAAGAGGATTGGGCTAGAGCTACTGAAGAAGGCCCTAGGGTTCTCATGAACCTCAGGGTAGATTTCTGAGCCCACGGGCCAAGGTTGGGTCCAATTATATTTGTACATATTAGACTAGGATGTCATTATATTTGGTCCTTGTATTTAGGGCTCCAGAATGTAGGTAGGGTACCCTATATATATAGGATTTTTCAGCCCTTGTATTTTAGAGCACCTAGACTAGTTTTTGTATTAGGGGTATTTTTGTAATTTCACATGCACTAGGTGAATATTTGATGTGTGTGGTTGGAAATAAATTTAATTGAATTGATAGAAGCCCAATCCAATTAAATTTTAGAGGGGGAGGTGAGCATTTGCTTACTACACCCCATTGCCACATCATATAGTCACACTTTGTGCATGTCCTTCATGCTTTACATGCCTCATGACACCTAAGCACATTTAGTGGAGAATCTTGGAAATGATCTTGGATTAGTGGGCTGAACCATAACTAAAATTCACTAATCATAATTAGTGAAATTTTGGCTCCAAAGTTTGGCTCCACAAATTCAAGTGAAATTCAAATTTCCCTCCAATTTTTGTGACACTTAGGCTATAAATAGAGGTCATGTGTGTGCATTTTTTAAACTTTGATCATTTGAAAATTAAACTTCAGATTTCAGAGCTCTTTTAGAGCACAAAATTTCATGCTCTTCTCTTCCCCTCCCTTCATTCATCTCCTTCTTCCTCCAAGCTCTTATCCATGGCCTCCTATGGTGGTGAGCTTCTTCTAGACTCATCTTCTCCTTGAAGTGGTGTCTCCTCTCTCTCTTACTTCTCCATTCCGCTGCCATTCATCTTCCAAGAAGCAAAGGAATCCATTGATGAAGAAGATCCTAGGCCTACAAGCTCCTATGGAGCTTACATCAATAACGTCATAATAGGACATATCATTCCTATATTTACCATTTTATCATGTTCACATGCGACATTTTGTATAAATCATTACATTGTCATACTCGTTCGTTTAACATGTTTCTTTGTGCTACCAACCACATACCTTCTGTTGTCATTAGCCATTATGTTCACTCATGCATACTCCCACCATATAGTTGCTCGTGCCTTGTATTCTTTTTCTTTGCCGTTAAAGTCACAATAAAGTGTGAAAGTTTGCACCACATTCTTAGTTGCATGTGTTGGGTACCATGGTAATAATAACCACAAACAAACCGTGATTAGGTTTATATATTTCTTTGGCTTGACGATGATCGATAGTTGCATGAACATGGTACCCAATGCATTATTAATAAAAAAAGTGGTCTTTCGGGAGTTTTGTGTTAGTTTGATAAATACGTTTGTCATGCATAGCATAACCATGCCCTGATTCATTCATCATATTTCTTCTATAATAGGGTGTTGAAGTATTGGTCATCAAAATTTCCATTCTTGCAAACATGGGGTTAGACCAAGCACCGTCTTTTAAGAAACGGTTTTATCATGTCAAAGTAAAAAATCTAGAAGTAGCCAGCTTGCGAAAGCTGGGGTAGCGGGTGGATCAAGTTCTACGTCAGGCTTTTAGCAAGGTATATTGGAAGATCTGGGATCTGGCGATGATAGAAGTGTCAATTGACGCCATCGCATCTCTCACTCAATACTAGATGCTTCACTTTTGGGGACTTTTAGTTAGCACCAACCATAGAGGAGTTTGAAGAGATCTTAGGATGCCCGATAGGAGGAAGGAAGCCATACCTCTTTTCTGGGTACTATCCTTCTATGGCGAGAATAACAGGAGTGGTCAAGACCTAGGAACAAGAATTAGATCAAGTGAAGCCAAAAAGGAATGGAGTAGCAGGAATACCAAGGAAGTGCTTGGAGGAGAAGGCGGAAACTGTGGCAAGCCAAGGAGAGTGGGCGTCATTCATCGACGTATTAGCATGACTAGTGTTTGGGACAATACTATTTCCAAATGTAGACGAGCTGGTGGATCTAGTAGCGATCGATGCCTTTCTTGCTTATCACCATAGCAAGGAAAGCCCGATCATTGTTGTTTTAGCATATGCGTATGATACATTCGACTTAAGATGCGAGAAGAGCAATGCAAGAATTTTCTGTTGTACGCCTGCTCTTTATGTATGGTTGGTATCCCATGTCTTTAATCATGAAAGTAGATTTGTCTGCCCCTTACAAGGTCATCGCATGTGCTCGGGAAAGGACAAAGCAAATTCGGAAGAACTTTTGGCAGGCATGACGGGAGCATCCATTAGTTGGTTCCCACAGTGGAAAGAAAGAGTGGCATGAGTGTTATGCTCATGTGAAGGATTTCCAAATGTCCCTTTGATAGGGACGAGGGGTTGTATTAATTATAATCCCGTGTTGGCCATAAGACAGTTTGGATACCCTATGAGAGGTGCACCATCGGAGGAAACCATTGCGCCTTTCATTGCGCGAGGTTTCATTGAAGCTAATATGAAGATACTTTATAGGATCCGTAAGGCATGAAATAAAGTGGGAAGAAAAGATAAAGAACTTAGGGGAAGTAGCAATGGTGTCATAGGCGGTTATCACAAACGGTTGAAATCTAGAACGCAAGGGATAACTTGGCTCCAAAAGTTGAAGTGTCTGAATGGGGAAGAGGAAAAAGTGCATGAGGAGAGTGAAGAGGTGCAAGCTTTGAAAGCTAAGCTCGAAAAGACAAGAGTAATGAAGGAGAAGCTGAGGGTGGCAGTCACTAGAGTTAGGAAAAAATGTGATGAGCTGAAAGATATCAACATGACC
The DNA here is from genome assembly GCF_000004515.6 of Glycine max. Lineage (NCBI taxonomy): Eukaryota > Viridiplantae > Streptophyta > Magnoliopsida > Fabales > Fabaceae > Glycine > Glycine max. The sequence goes on along the minus strand of NC_038249.2, from coordinate 4,254,885 downwards.
GCGGCTGAAGCGCTACAACAGGAAACGAAAAAAGCCAGAAAGGAAGAGTGGAGCAGGAACAAGTTACGAGGGGCTTTGTTAGGCAACAATAATGAGCTCAAACTTAGAATGGCCGAGAGGGACAAATCAAGGATGGAGAGCATGACGTTAGAGGATAAGTTAAAGAATTATCAAAGGTCGAAGAGAGGTTTGAAAGAGCAGTTGAGCAAGACAGAAGAAAATATGTTCATAATCATTGATCAATATAAAGAGAAGGTAAACCTAGCTGCTAGCCACAGGCAGATGCTAGAAGATGAACATGAAAAGTTGTCGGCCTTGCGGGTTGAAAGGGAAGCAAGAGAAGGGGTGATAGAGATATTGCATAAAAAAGCCATGAAATGGATGGATAGATTTACTCTCACTCTCAATGAGAGTCAAGAGCTTCCAAGGTTGTTTGCCAAAGCCAAGGTGGTGGCCGACACATGCTCCTCCCAATGAAGTTCACTGTCTTTTCAATTACTGCCAACACATGGTCGAACTAATGACCAAGATAATTAGGAATTTTTTATGTGTCCGTGTTTTATTTCTAGTTATGCTTTGGCTCTGACAAGATGAACAATGTTGTTTTTAATGAAATTTGGATTTGATTTGACCCTATGTTCTACTGAATGTCTTGTGTAAAATTCACAAATACTTCAGCAACTTATCATTGTCATGCATTCACGCTTATTCAGTTGTTTCATTACTCATTGCATTCTTTCGTTACCAGTCGCCGTCATTGTCAAAACATAATCATAGTGATAAAAAACAACGAACGCACTTTACAACACCCTTACCAAACACGTGCCAAGGCTAGAATCATGAGTGAGATAGAGGAAGTTCAAGAACAGATGAAGACTGACATGGAGACCATGAAAGACCAAATGACCACCATGATGGAGGCCATGATGAGTATGAGAAAAATGATGGAGGTCAATGTGGTTGCAGTCACTGCCACAAGTACTGCCACTGAGGTGGACCCGACTCACCCATCTGGTATCAATCAGGTAAATCGTCCAATCTTGGATATGGTAAGTTAGGGAGGTGAAGCATTGGGAAGTACGGGCGACCTTCATTTTGTGCAGGTCCAAAGCAAGCATCCCTTCCCACCATATAGCTTGCCTCCTAACTATGCATCACCCAATATTGCACACGCTCCCGAGGAGAATGTCGACAACTCTGCTCCTATACCCATTGAGAGCCAACAACCCTGGTCTGGTCATGCACAGGTTCCTTAACCCATGGGGGAGACACATGAAGTACCCCAAGACCACGCTCTAGCCGACTTTGAGCCTCACCTCGGATATGCCACTGAGGGGCAAACATTTGGTGGCGTACCCCTGCAAAACACTTTAGGGGGCCCTTAGTATCGCCCACAACCATAACCATGACCCTTACATTTTGCGGTGGAAAGACTACCTCCTGCCATGGTGGAAAGGGAAAAATTCGATCATATAGAAGAAAGGTTGAGGGCCATTGAAGGAGGCAAAGACTATCCTTTTGTTGACATGGCAGAGCTGTGCCTAGTGCCTGACGTCGTTATACCTCCGAAGTTCAAGGTGCCAAATTTCGACAAGTACAATGGGACTACTTGCTCCAAGAATAACCTGAAGATGTACTGCCGGAAAATGGGAGCGTACGCAAAGGATGAAAAACTCTTGATGCATTTTTTTCAAAAGAGTTTGGTTGGGGTGGCTATCACTTGGTACACCAATCTGGATTCTTCCTAGGTCCATTCTTGGAAAGACCTAATGGCTTCCTTCATTAGGCAATACTAGTACAATTGTGATATGGCCTCGGATAGAATGCAGCTATAGAACATGTGCAAAAGGGAGCAGAAGTCCTTCAAAGAATATGCCCAGAGATGGAGGGATCTGGCAGCTGAAGTAGCACCCCCAATGATGGAAAGGGAAATGATAACAATGATAGTAGACACATTATATGTGTTCTACTATGAGAAGATGGTGGGATACATGTCTTCGAGTTTTGCAGATTTGGTGTTTACAGGCGAGAGGATCAAGGTAGGCCTAAGAAGGGGAAAATTTGACCATGCTGCTTCTACAAGTTCTGGCAATAGGAGGCTTGGGGCAGGTGGAGCAAAGAAAAAAGAGGGAGATGCCCTCGTCATGACCGCAGCACCCACATGGCCAAGCTCCCCACAAACCCCTCACAACCCCATGTATCAATACTCCCTACACCAATATAATTACTTGGCCAATATTGACTCTCCCCTTGCCCAACGCCCTTCCGATCGAGAATGCCTAATCAACCACAAAGACCTCCCTAACATCACCCACAAAATCCATTCCCTACACAGCCTAGACCAAGTGCAAATCCCAACTCCAATACAAACACCAACCTAAGGAGGAACTTCCCAAAGAGAAAACCCACAGAGTTCACCCCAATCCCAATGTCGTATGCCGACCTGCTACCATCCTTACTCAGCAACCAAATGGTTGTAGTGAGTCCGGGAAAGTTCTATCAACCTGCATTTCCCTTATGGTACAATCCTAACACCACATGTGCCTATCATGGTGGCGTCCTGGGGCACTCCGTCGAGCAATGTGTAGCCTTTAAGCATAAAGTACAAAGTTTGATTGATGCGGGATGGCTTACATTTCAAGAGGATAGCCCCAGTGTAAGGACTAATCTGCTTGCAAATCATGGAAGCTCGTTGGCGAACATGGTGGGAGAAGGGAAATCTCAGGAGTTGAAACAAATAAGGGATGTGTCGACTCCAAAATTATTGATACTAGAGGCGTTGCACGAGGCCAGTGTGATTGAATATGAAGCTGTCATACCCTAATTTCATCCGGGGACCATCCGTTGTTGGGATGCGACCCTCGTTTGACCACTTCGAGGTACTTGGCACCCATCGTTAGGCAACTCGTGAAGTTTTGTGACATGCCGGAAGTCAAAAGAAGGCATTGTAGCACAATTTGTGAAGTTTCGTGACATGCCGGAAATTAAAAGGAAGTGTTAGTGCGCAATTCGTAAAGTTCCGTAACGTTCCGGAAGGCAAAAAAGGGATGATTACGTAATCCGTAAGGTTTCATAACATTACGGAAAGAAAACAAGCATCGTTACAAAATTCGTAAAATTTCGTAACGTTACGGAAAAAGGATCACCAAAAAAGAGCAAGGGGGTGTATTTAGTAAAAATGGGGTGCAAATAGCAACCAAGCCCACTTGGGCCTTCCAGAATATTCCTCCAGAAGGCGGTTGCTTCTAGAGGAAGCAATCTAGCTCGCCTGGGCGAGCTGGGTGGCAAGCTTCTCCCCTATTTTCCTATAAATAGGGGGAGAAGTGAAAGGAAAAAATGTTCAGCCCTCCTGGTAATTCAAGATCACTTGAAATTAGTGAAAAAAATTGTTTCCGCGAAGAAAATCCATGCTGAGGCGCTTCCGTAACGTTTCCATGGGTGATTTCGCGAAGATTTTCAGCCGTTCTTTGACGTTCTTCGTTCGTTCTTCGTCGGTCTTCGGTCTTCAACCGGTAAGTCCCCGAAATCGAACTTTTCAATTCATTCTATGTACCCTTAGTGGTCCTCATTTGTTTTCACGTGCTTTTATTTTCATTTCATTTACTTTCCGTACCCCCTTTTGACGTGCTTTAGTCATTTACTTAAGTCATTTTCTCGCCTAATAAAAAATAAAATAAATTTCCACCGATCATTCAAATTGTAACATCTGTTAATTTCTGTTAAAATGAAATCTGACCGTTCGGTCATGCCGTAACCACATTGGAAACCAAAAAGAGGTAAAATAATAATATAATAATCAAAAATATCTTTTAGTAAAATAAAAAAAATCAATCAGACGTTTTTCTTTGGGATTTCTCTTTCTTAATCGAATCGACTAATAACCAAAGTGAAACTAAGGCTAAAATCAATTCATAAACCAAACTTTTTTCATCGCCTAAAAAAGCCATTTTCAAAGGTCCAACGCCTAGAAATGGTCATTTCCGCTTTTATTGGTTAAGTGTAGATTTCTAAAAGGCCTAAAACCAATATGTAACTTTGTTACCTCTTTCAAAAATAAAGAGATCATTAATGGTCCAATGCCTTAATGTTTTCTAACTTTTCAAAAGAATTGAAAGATTATCTAATGGTCCAACGCCATAAATGACCTTTCATTCAATAAAAACATATCTTGCAAAAAAAGATAAAAAATAACTTAACCAAAACACTTTGTTCACAAAAGAGCTACGTAGGTCTGATTTTCTCATCACAATTGAGGAATGTGTAGGAGCAAAGGGAAACGCCCTTGTCGACCACAAAAAGATAAAAATATAAAAAAGCATAAAAAAGACATAAGAACGTAAAAAGGGATGATAACATAAGTTGAAGTCATATTTGCACATTTGATTAAAGGCTGCCATCTCTTGTGACAGACGCGTGGGGTGCTAATACCTTCCCCGTGCGTAAATACAACTCCTGAACCTTTCACTTAAAGTTCGTAGATCACGTCTTTTCCGGTTTTTCCGACGTTTTCCTCAAATAAACGTTGGTGGCGACTCCACACGCATTCCTTTCTTGGAAAACGCACCTGCGAGTCACACGTCGCCCTCCCGCCGAAGGGTAGGTTGCGACAGTTGGCGACTCCACTGGGGACTATTTTTTGAGAGTTAGGCCATTTAATCTTGTGCAATGTTTTATCATGACTTCCTCCTTTGTTGGTTTCCCTTTATTTTTCTTATGTTCTTGTGTATATAACTCTTTGATGCTTTTAGTGTGTTTTAAAATGTATGCATGGGGTAAATATTTATTCATTTGATGCACACAAACACCAACACTATTTGCACACACGGTGATTTGAAAAAGGGCCCTATACCCGGGTTCGTGGGAACATAAGGAGTGGAGGTGAATCTGTGATCATGCTAGGTCTTCGACTTGCTTGATTACAGTGAACCCTCATCTAGAGTTTTTCTCTTTGATAACATATTGTTGCTAGTAGTCCCTATTGCTGCAATATGTTCTTCGAAGGGGATGATACCTCTAGAGACCATCAAGAGAGATATGACCACCTTGGGGATTATCACTAAAAACCCTTTTAGCTCTCTCCCATATAGGTCCCTTGAATAGGGGCACGAAGCGGACACGCTGCGTGCCATTTTTTCACACTGTCATGCATAAGTGTCATGTACCCTTTTGCTTATATTTTGTGAATATTGTCATACTATGTACATTCCCGTGTTGCGCCTTTCGCATATGCATCACGCACGGATTCTATTTTGATCCCCTCTCTTTGGCAAACCAACGGAGGGTCCGCGACACCTTCTTAAATACGGAGACAATTTCCCGGGCTCCCGTATTCATAAATTGCATCTATGTCATATGCATTTCTTCATGCATTCATCCATTCCACCCATGATAGATGTCAGAGTTTTGATTCGCACTAGATTTTGTTTCACTTTAGTAAAACATGGGATCAAGTCAAATGCCTTCGCTTAAAAAGAGGTTCTATCAAGTCAAGGTCAAGAGCCTAGGAATCACCAGTATAAAAGAGTTAGGGCAGTTAATGGGGCAGCTCCAATGACAAGCTTTTCGCAAAGCTTACAGTAAAATCTGGGACCTAGCCATGGTAGAAGTCTCCACAGAGGCCATTGCCTCCCTCGCCCAGTATTATGATCAGCCGTTGAGGTGCTTTACCTTTGGGGACTTCCAGCTATCACCCATGGTGGAAGAATTTGAAGAGATCCTAGGATGTCCTCTAGGGGGAAGGAAACCATACCTCTTCTCAGGGTTCTACCCCTCATTAGCCAGAATTTCTAAAATAGTCCAAATCTCAGCGCATGAATTAGACCGCCAAAAGCAAGTAAAAAATGGGGTGGTTGGAATACCAAGAAAATGTTTGGAGGCAAAAGCAAGAATCTTGGCAGGTAAAGGCGAATGGGCCCTGTTCATAGACATTCTCGCACTGTTGATCTTTGGAGGAGTCCTCTTTCCAAATGTGGATGGGTTGGTAGACCTAGCAGCGATTGACGCTTTTCTTGCCTATCATGACCACAAGGAAAGCCTGGTCGTTGCTATGCTAGCCGACCTCTATGAGACCTTTGACCGAAGATGTGAGAAGAGCAGTACGAGGATTGTCTGTTGTACTCCCGCTCTTTATGTATGGTTGGTTTCACACTTTTTTCGCCAAGAGGTGAGGCATGCCTGCCCGTTAGAAAGCAACCGTTCATGCACAGAGAAAGGAAGGGCAAATTGGGACCAACTCTTAGCAAACAGAGAAGGAGTATCTGCCAATTGGTTCCCTCGATAGAAGGAAGGAAGAACCAGAGTTCTTATTCATGCGGAGGATTTCCAAATGTTCCCTTGATGGGGACGAGGGGTTGCATCAGTTACAATCCCGTTCTTGCTATAAGACAGCTTGGCTACCCTATGAGAGAGGCACCACTAGAGGAAGAGATCGCGCCTGTCATTTCACGAGGTTTCAATAAGACCAACGTGGAGATGCTTCAGAAGGTCCGCAAGGCATGGGGGGTGTTGCAAAAGAAGGACAAGGAACTCAGGGGCAGTAACAATGGGCCCATCGGTGGCTACCGTAAGTGGTTGAAAGCCCACATGTAAGGTTTGGATTGACTTCCGAGTTTGAGAACCGCTAAAAGGGAGGAAGTTGAGGCACCGGAGGAAGACGAAGAGGTGCAGGCCCTTAGGATAGAACTCGAGCAAGCTCAAACAGTCAAAGAAAGGTTCAAATCAGCAGCTCTGAAGATCCGAAAGGAGAATGCCGAACTGAGATATAAATGTAGCTACCACCAAAGCCTTGGAACAGGAGACCAAGAGGGCTCATAGGGAAGAGCACAACCAGAACAAGTTCTGAGGGGCTCTGTGGGGCAGCAACAACGAGCTTAAGCTCCAAAGGGAAGAGAGAGACCAATCACGACCACATAGCATGGTCTTGAAAGAGGAGTTAGCTGCCTGCTCAAGGTCCAAAAGAAGTTTGTCTCAGCGGTTATGCGAGACAGAGACCAACATGTCAGCTATTATCACCAAGTACCAAGAAGAACTAAATCTAGTCGCGGCCCATGAGCATAGAGTGGCGGACGAGTATGCCCGAGTGTGGATGGACCGGTTTGCTCTTACCTTGAACGGGAGTCAAGAACTTCCCCGATTGCTAGCCAAGGCCAAAGCAATGGCGGACACCTACTCCGCCCCCGAGGAGATCCACGAACTTCTCAGCTATTGTTAACATATGATAGACTTAATGACCCATATAATTAGAAACCGCTAGGAAGTTTGTATTGCTGCTCAGATCTTGACTAGTTATAAACTTTTTGAATAAAATGAGTTTATCCCGCGTTTTTACTCCACAGATCAGTGCGAATCAAAACACTCCCGCATTTTATCTCTAGAATGCATTCATATCATGCATCGCATAAGCATATCTTCATGAAATCACAATGAACATATTGTTCCTGCATTTGTCCATTATCATATTCCAACATCACATTTTACATGAGTCATTGCATCATCATGCATATGCGTTCAACATACTTTTTGTTCTACAAACTGCATACCTTTTGTTTTCATGTTCGCTCATCCTTGCATTTTCCTCTACAAAACATAAACAAAAAGGGAAGCATGAAAATTCATGATACATTATTGGTTGCATATATTCGGTACCATGAGCCAACCATGTTGGGATCATAAACCCGTTTCACTTAAAAACAAAATGAGTGAACATGGTACCTAATGCATGGTTAACTAGGAAATGATGTTTCTTCGGGTATCTCAATTTCATAATTACATTTTCCATGCATAGCTTAAAGTATGCCCGAGTCATTCATCCCTATGAAAGGTTGTTGAAGTATTGGCGATCAGAATTGCCATTCCTTGGATTATAGGGTTGAACTAAGCTCATGCATTTTCAAGTTCATCAAGTCAAGTTGAAGTATGCAAGTAACCATCTTGCAAAAATTGGGGCAAAAGATGAATCGAGTTACATCACTCCTTCATCTACTGCCAAACACATTTAGGACTATTGATGTCCTTGTTAATTCCAGTTTCACCTTGACCAAGATGTCATGAACCATGTTGAAAAATCTAAATTGATTCAACCCCATGTCCTGCGTAAAAATTCGCAATACTTCAACTGTGTATCATTCACATACATCCATGCTTTTCATTGGTTGCATTGCTCATTGCATTCTTTCCTTGAAAAAAATAAGAAAATAAAATAAAATAAAATAAAATAAAAATGAACTTAATCATTGTTATCAAAAAGAAAAGAACACACTTTACGGCGCCTTTGCCGAACTCGTGCTAGAGCTAGAGTAATGAGTGAAGGAGGTGCAAGAGTAGAGGAAGGCCGACATGGAGGCCATGAAAGAGCAAATGGCCATAATGATGGAGGCCATGATGAGCATGAAGAAGATAATGGAAGCCAAAGCGGTTATAGTTGCCGCTACCAGCACTATTGCTAAGGTGAACCCGATGCCCCCACCTAGCCTCAAATAAATGAATCATCCAACCTCAGATATGGTGGGCAAAGATTTGGGAAGTACGGACGGCCCCATGATGTGCAAATTCAAAACAAGCACGCCTTCCCACCATATGGCTCGCCTCCCAAGGAGGATGTCAATAAACTCCGCTCCCATACTCATTGAAAGCCAACAACCCCAAACTGATCATGCACATGTCTCTTAAACCGTGGGGGAGACACATGAAATTCCCCACCACAATCTAGCCGACTTCGAGCCTTGCCTCGGATATGCCACTGAAGGGTGAGCAGTTGGTGGTATACTCCTGCAAAACACTTTGGAGGGCCCTCAGTATCACCCACAACCACACCTCTTGCATTCCACAACAAGTAAAAACCCTCATGCTATGGTAGAAATGGGAAAGTTGGATCATCTAGAGGAAAGGCTCAGGGCCATTGAAGGAGGTGAAGATTATGCCTTTGCTAACCTAGAAGAGTTGTTCCTAGTACCCAATATCGTCACCCCTCCCAAGTTCAAGATGCCGGACTTTGACAAGTACAAGGGGACTACTTGCTCCAAGAACCATCTAAAGATGTATTGTCGGATGATGGGGGCATACGCAAAAGATGAGAATTTGCTGATGCATTTTTCAAGAAAGTCTTACTAGGACAACTGTCACCTGGTATACTAACTTAGGAACCTTCCTGAGTCCATTCTTGGAAGGACCTAATGGTTGCCTTCGTTAGGCAGTGTCAGTACAATTCTGATATGGCTTCGGATAGGATGCAACTATTGAACATGTGCAAAAAAGAGCATGAATCCTTCAAGGAATATGGCCAGAGGTGGAGGGATCTGGCAGCTCAAGTAGCTCCCCCAATAACAGAGAAAGAGATTATCAAAATGATAGTAGACACGTTACCAGTGTTCTACTAGGAAAAATGGTGGGTTACACACCTTCAAGTTTTACAGATTTGGTCTTTGCCAGTGAAAGGATCGAAGTGGGTCTGAAAAGAGGCAAATTTAATCATCATGCTTTGATGAATGAGAAAACTGGGGCAAATGAAGAGGGTGAGGATGAGGGAGAAACCCATGCTGTGACTACCATTCCTATACGGCCAAGTTTCCCACCAACCCAACAATGTCATTACTTAGCCAATAACAACCCTTCTCCTTACCTACCACCCAGTTATCCACAAAGGCCATCCCTAAATCAACCACAAAGCCTGTCTATCGCACTTCCAATGACGAACACCACCTTTAGCACGAACCAAAACACCAACCAAGGAAGGAATTTTGCAGCAAAAAGCCTGTAGAATTCACCCCAACTCTGGTGTCCTATGCTAACTTGCTCCCTTATCTACTTGATAATGCAATGGTAGCCATAACCCCTGCTAGGGTTCCTCAACCTCCATTTCTCCAAGGATACGACTCGAACGCAACGTGTGCTTGTCATGGAGAAGCCCTGGGGCATTCCATTGAGCACTGTATGACCTCGAAGCGTAAGGTGCAAAGTCTAATTGATGTGGGCTGGCTGAAATTTGAGGAGAATCGCTTGTGAATCCTAACATTAACAAACAACACCACACATGGGGCAATTTTGAAAGCTGTTGTTAATGACTCATCAGGATTTCCAAGTTTATGCCATTATTGTAAACCACAATTACAATGCTAAAATGGATGAATTTGACATCCCTGTCTCTCTCATCCTTTCACAGACACATCTTTGATTATTCAACTTCCACCGGAATGTGAGTGTAAGCCATTGGTTTGTTTGCTCAAAGTGACCTGCGCTCCTGAGTGTTAACTTCCAAGACCGTTCAATCAGAGATTGCTCATCCTGAACGTTGGTGGGGTGCCGTAAACAACAAGTAAAGCAGAAAAGTTCAAAAAGAAAAAAAAGCATTTGATTGACTGTGTTTTCAAGTAAAAATATAGACGTTCATGTGACCTCATTTTATCATCCCTAGAGAAGTGAGTTATCAAGAATAGAAGTCATTTGACTTAATCCATCAATTGAAAAATCCTTCAACTATTTCTCGTCCTTGAAAGTCCTTTTTGAGAATGAATCGCTTCTTCCTTGCTACAAGGTTGTTAAAACAAGACAACGATTGATACCTCAAAGCCCTACACTGGGGCAATGAAAGGCACCATGTATAAGCCTCAAGTGAACCTAGGGGTAGATTAGAAGTCCTCACCCAATAGGTTCCCTGCTACAAGGTCATGACGAAAGACAATGATTGGTACCTCAAAGCCTTATATTAGGGCAGTGAAGGGCATCGTGCATAAGCCTCAAGTGAACCTAGGGGCAGATTAGAAGTTCTCACCCAATAGGTTCCCAACTACAAGGTCATGACGAAAGACAAGGATTGGTACCTCAAAGCCTTACACTGGGGCAATGAGGGGCATCGTGCATGAGCCTCGAGCGAACCTTGGGGCAGATCAAAAGTTCTCACCCGTCGATGTTTTTAAACAAAAAAAAAGAGGGGGGGGGACAAACCCTGGAATTTATATGGATTGATTAAACGTCAAACGGCTCCATTACCGTCACTCCAAAATGGTCAAGTGACTAAATCAAACAGAACATACACTCTGAGGGAGTTCCTGGAGAGATTTTCAAAAAGATAGGATGAGGTTGCATGAATTATCACCTCTTTCAAAAGGACAGTCAATCTGTGTTTTCCAAAAAATTAAATCAAAATCAAAATCACAAAATAGGGAAAGAATGTCATGAACATTGTACAACTTTCCATTACATTGCATTGTTTCATATGAAGTCTGCATTTACCGCATTTCAAGACAAAGGTTGCATGCATCTGCATCCCTAAAAATCATGTTAACTGCATAGATTTCCTACATCTAATATCCATTTGTGTGGATTTGGGATGACCGACCCTCTCGATGAGTCGATCTCTTGCTTTCTCACAAGGGTGAACCCTTGGGTACTAGTACCTATCGCCTTCATAGGGCTACACGCTCTCACCTTCCAAGGACTACATGTCCTCACCTTCAGAGGGCTACACGCCCTCGCCTTAAGAGGGCTACACACCCTCACCTTCAGAGGACTACACGTCCTCGCCTCCAGAGGACTACGCGCCCTCACCTTCAGAGGGCTACACGCTCTCTCCTTTAGAGGATTACATGTCCTCGCCTTCAGAGGGCTACGCGCCCTCGCTTTTGTAGGGCTACATGCCCTCACCTTTAAAGGACTATACGTCCTCACCTTCAGAGGACTACACATCCTCGTCTTCAGAGGACTGCACGTCCTCATCTTTAGAGGACTACACGTCCTCGCCTTCAGAGGGCTACATGTCCTCACCTTCAAAGGACTACACGTCCTCACCTTCAGAGGGCTGCACTCCCTCGCCTTCAGAGGACTATACGTCCTCGCCTTCAGAGGACTATACGTCCTCACCTTCAGAGGGCTACACGTCCTCACCTTCAGAGGGCTGCACTCCCTCGCCTTCAAAGGACTGCACGTCCTCGTCTTCAGAGGACTACACGTCCTCACCTTTAGAGGTCTGCATGTCCTCACCTTCGGAGGGCTGCACACTCCCCCGCCTTTAGAGGGCTACGCGTCCTCACTTTCAGTGGGCTCCATAGCCACACCTTAAGAGAATTTAAGGTCCTCTGCCCTTAAATGCTTAACCGAGACTCGCGCTCCCGGAGAATTCCAACAGGGCCCTGGGGTTTCCAGCTCTGGTTACGGGCCTCTGTCAATCCTACAGGGTGCCCGTTCCCCCCAGCAAGGTCACACCATCATGACATAGGTAAGTATGCACATCGCTCAATTGATTTCTGATGTCATCTATTGTTTGTAGGGATCGCGCCCGCAGGACACCCAGTGGACCCAAAGAAGTCCAACAGGGTCCTAGGGTTTCCAGCTTTGAATACGAGCCTCTGTCAGTTTTACGGAGTGCCTGTCACCCCCAGCAAGGTCATCAAGCCCCCTATTAACCGGGCTTTCATCAAGAAGTACTGCGCCCCCAGGCAGGCGCAAGGCGAGACACCACAACAGCCTGGGGATGGCTGGCCACAACCACTGACGCACCACCACCACCTCATCAGGCTGATCCAGCTGGGTCATTCGGCATGGAGCGGTATTTCCAACACTTGGTTCGCCAGCAGGCGGCCAACCACAGGGGGCAAGTGCAGATCCATGAGTGTCTCTACCAGCTCAGCCTCAGTCAGCAGAGCCAGGGTTTCGCTCCTTTTGCGTGCCCTATTCCAAATCAGTTTAGGGCTGAGGTCGCATGGCCCGGAGATTGGTCCGAGGACCAGACAGAGGAGGCACCTGCAGGAGCTCCCGATGGTGCAGAGGACGCCCGCATGGATGAGGAGATGACAGATTTACTCGATTTCTTGGGAGGAAGTGTGACATCCTGGAAATTTCTACCCGGAATTTTTGTAAACGGTGTATTTTGAATGATTATATATATATATATATATATATATATATATATATATATATATATAAAAGTATTATTCAGTGTATATGCATATATATTCCTGGTGGAAGTAGGTATTTTGGGGGAAATGATACGCGGGTTAGGCTAATTAAGGAAGAGAAATTCATAACTGGAAAGTTATAGGTTAATTCTCAATTAATTAGTCTAAAAATCATCGTTTTGCGTACGACTTAAAATTTAACAAAACCAACCTCTGAACCACGCTCGGGGTTTCATTCTGAGCGTTTTGATATATATATATATTGCCTACTTTCGAAAACTGGCCCTGACGTGTGCAGAGAAACGCGAGGGATTGGAACCAGAGAAACGGCACGCAAACTGAGGCAGGATTTTAGCGTTGCAAAGGTCAGATTTTTCCCTTTTTGTGACTGAGTATGAGTCACATCAAGAGGAAAAAGTGGGCCCTTTTTGCTCCACTCAAATGGAGACATGTGGCATAGCTTAAAATAAAATAATAAGAAAAAAGAAAAAGCCTTTCTTTTAAACTAAAAAGCTGTATTCTCTCTCCTCACTCAGCCCCAAAATTTCAGAAGCCTTTTCCTCTCTCTCTCACGTTGCCATTCTCTTCTTCTTCCTCCACCATTGAAGCTCCAACAAAGCTCCAACCTTTGGTAGCCATTTCTGCTCCAAATCGCGAAAGGAAGGCATTTTTGGAGTCGTGAAGCGCATCTCTACGTGTGGGACCTCGAAATTTCAGGTTTGGGTAGACTTCTTTCTCACTTGATTTTCGTGGGTATGGGGCTTTGGGAGATATGATGGGCAGTTTTGCTTGGTTAATGCTTTGTGATAGTTATTTGTGAAGAGATTTGACGAAAGCATGCTAAACTTGTTATGTTTGAGTGAGTTAAGCTTACCCATTCAGTTTTAGGGTTTTTATGATGATGCTTTTGATGTTGGTGTGCTGAAATTGCTTATGGAAAACTGCTAGGGATGAAGGGTAGAGTTAACCTAGGGTTAGAAAGTGAGAATATGGTGTTATGAGTGGAAAAAGAGTGAGTTTTTGAGAGTTGGGAGGCCAAATCTGGATTTAGTGGTATTTGGAGGTTAAAGTGAGTTAATCCTAGTTTGAAATGTCATTTAGGACTTATGAGGAAGCTTGGGCTGTGCAAGAGAGAAAAACAAATGACCAAAGTGAACAAAGAGCCATTTCTAGGGTAAAATTGGGTGTTGAGGAGTCAAATTTTGGTTCGGTGGAATTTTAGGTGTAAATCCAGTTTGAACAAGTTTAAATTGATGTTATAGACTTGTGTGAGGTGAGAGTTTGCTCCAAATTTACCCCATTCTCAATTTCACTTCTCAAACCTTGAAAATCCATTAAATTGAGGGGTTTTGGATACCTAGATTTTGTGTTACTTTAGTCTGAAGCTTGTCCTTGGTTTAGACATGATTGATACATGATTTGGGACTTGTAGGATTCGATTTGGGCAAAATTGGATGAAGGCAAGAGTGGTTTTCGAAATCTGCACTTTATGCAGAATTTTGCTGTTGAAATGTGCAGCAGAATTTTGTATAAGTGCAGAAAAATGCTTGTGTATGACTGGTTGTGAAAAGGGTAGTACATATGGGGTTATGGACATTTTCTAGCAGATCCCAACGGTCAAAATGTATACTTATGTACTAGAGACATCCAATAAAATTTTCGAGTCGATCCAACGGTTAAAGAACTGGAACGAAGAGAATGTTACTGGGGTATTTGAATGTGAAAAGCTGTGATATTGGTTTGTGTTTTGGGCAGAGTTTTCTGCCTTTGCCCTGTTTTCTTGGCTGTGTTAGTTTGTGATGATTTAATGTTGAATTACTTGGATGTTGTTGAAGCATGGGAGGATTGATGGGGACCTGGTGTTGAGAGAAACGAGGATAAGGGCTACGTGGGAGTACGTGAGCCCAGTTGAAGGTGGGCAACAGGGGATGGTGGGTTTATATGTGATTTGTGGATGTGGAGAATTGTTTTGCACCATCGCCCGACCGCCACCTAGTACCACATGTGATGGGTACCCCATAATCCTACAAGCTTGAAATGAGGAAGTGTGGAAGGGTGAGACTTCCTACTTTTATTCGTTGACCACAGAGTGGTACCTGGAGATATGTCGCGGGGTCAGGAGACCTTGGGGACGTCAGGTGGGGTGCTATTGCCCAAAACCAAGCTTGACCAATCCCGACCCAACCCGGGCATAGTCAGTCAGTGAGAACCTGTGATGTACCTAAGCAGGCGAGCTCCTGGCAGTCAACAGATAAAAGGAACTAAGACCACAAAGCAAGGAGGCTTGTGTGGTGGCTGGCCAGCTGTGAAACTTGATTGATATATGGGATGTGGCCTCTGGTAATCGATTACCAAGGGTGGGTAATCGATTACAAGGCTTAAAAGTGAAGACAGGAAGCTAAGATGGTCTCTGGTAATCGATTACCAAGGGGTGTAATCGATTACCAGGCTTGAAAATGGGATCAGGAAGCTAAGAGGGCTTCTAGTAATCGATTACCAAGGGGTGTAATCGATTACCAGGCTTAGAAATGAAGGCAGCATGTTGTGGAGGCCTCTGGTAATCGATTACCAGGCTGTGTAATCAATTACACCGGGGAACATGCCACTGGTAATCGATTACCAGGTATATGTAATCGATTACACAGTGCTTTTTTCAGGTTTTCATGTCCTGAAGCTATGTAATTCGAGTTTGGCCTCTGGTAATCGATTACCAAGGCTGTGTAATCGATTACCAGAGATGAAAAGCCTAAATATACCCCTTTTACTTGCATGTAGTGGTTATGAGACGCATTGTGTTGCGGTGTAGTTAGATTCTCGTGAAAGAGTCTACCCCTTTCTTTTCTTTCTTGTAGATCGTGATGGCGGCGCAGCTAATCCATGATCGAGTGGAGATGGAGTGCCTAGAGGGAGCTTGGGAGACCCTCGAAGGCAACACGAGGTGCAAATTTCGGGGCACGATTCGATTTACGGCTACTTCATTGGTGCATCCAGATGAACCCGCGCGCACGCTTCAGCGTACTATGGAGTGGATACTACCCACGCCTACACCATACCGTCTAGTGGAGCCAGTCCAAGTGATTGAGGTAACGTCATCCGAGGAAGACCCTGAGGAGGATCTCGAGGAGCTACCTCCTGAGCTTGCTATGGATGCTCTTGACTTTCCAGAGGGTGATGAGGACCCACTCCCTGAGGTGGATTCTCCCGAGGATGTCATGTCGGCATCCGAGGCAGACTCTACGGAGGATAGTGGCCCTGGAGAGATGGCGACCAGTGGAGGCTCTTCATCATAGTAGGCAGTTCTATGGACTAGTTTTATATACTTTTTGAGGGTGGGTGTATCTAGTACTAACTGTTAGGTTTACTCTTTTGTTTTTGTATGGGTAGACCTATTGTATAGGAATTTGATGATTGTATACATGTGGCTGAAGCCACCACAGTGGACACCTTTGCTCTGGATGACACTATGTATTTTGTAAAACTCCCATATTTTGGACAGCTTTTAAATGATGAATGTACTTATGTTTAATCTTGTTATTTGAAAAGAAAGTATTAGCAAACTTTATTTGCAAAAGAGTTTACCGACCGTATTTTATTTTATTATTTTCACGTGACGACCTAAAGTAATGGCTGGTATACTCTTCCTTTTGAAATAGCAAAATAGTTTAGAGATTACGAATGGTAAGAAAGAAATGACTCTGAATAGAGTTGTGAACTGGCCATTCAGGACTCTGTAGTGAGGATTTTCCTTTTGCACCTAATTATTGTGAAAAGAGAAAGAAATGAAAAAGAAAAAGAAGAAAAAAAATTTTACCATGGTTTTTGTTATTTAAATCATTACTATTAAACCAGTCATTATTTTGGGGACGCCACAGGAAGCGGAGCCACATGACCAAGGTCACCGCATTTTTTGACATATCTGTTTTTTTTTTTTTTGTTTAGTTTGCTATTAACGTTTTATGTTATTGCCCATATTGTTGTTGACATTACTATTTTCTATTTTGTTCATATGGTTACTAACGTTACTATCATTATTGTTCGTTTCTGTTAGAAATTTTTGGCGTTATGGCTCTCAGTTATTTCGTCACCATTTTTGCGACTTACCATTTTCGTGTGTTTTTCGTTCACCTTGTGGTTAGACATAAGTAGGTAGTGTGCGCCCTCGTCCGCACAACCTTTTCAGAGAGAAAAAGAGAAAAAAAGAAAGAAGAGAGAGGAAATGAACAAATGATAAATAACTTTAAAAAGGAAAAAGAGGAAAAGGAAAGGAGAACAAGTAAGAAAAGAAAAAGAAGGAAGGAAAAAAGAAAATAATAAAAATAAAAATTTGTCTGGCTAAAAAACAACATGCTTGTGAAAAGAGATAACTTCCAACTTTTCTTTGAAAGAATTCACTGATCATAACCAATTTTTTAAAAAACGTGTATACACCTGAAGGGTAAATGCTATGAAAGTTTTTCGAACACCCAAAATAGGCTCGGATGAATGCACAAATTGATAAAAGAACATATTTTGGAAACACTGGGTTGACTAAAATAGGGAAATTGAATTATGAGCCCTAGCATCACATGACCAAAAAAAATTTCGACACTTGAGTGTCCGCATAGGTGCATGCATGACTAGTTTTGCATAAAATTTCCAAATCATCATTGTTGCATTTGTGTCATGGAAATAATGTGGGACATCCCCTTTTATCCTTTAACTAAACCAAACCCTGACATATATCTTGTCCAGCTGTGCTACAAGCTTTGAGCCAAAATCCCAACTTACCATAAACCTTGAACTAGGGTGAGAATATCAATCCTTGCCCTCGAAAGACAACACAAAAAGAAGGAAAATCCCCAATCAAAGAAAGGGAGAAAGCAAAAAAGGAAAGAAAATTCCCAATTAAAAGAGGGAGAGAAAGCAAAAAAAGAAGAAGAAAGAAAATCCCCGATCAAAGATCGGAAGAAAATAGAAGAAACATGCAGAAAGGTCTTTGGACCAAACAATATCTGAATAGTACAGAGTTATCACCAAAGTAAATATGAAAAGAAAGGAAACCACGACCTAAAGTGGTCCTCTCCCTTTGATTACCAACCAAAATCATGTGCGTCGGTGACTTGTTCGCCTCGCGCTAAACAAAAACAGAAAAGAAAAAGGCCAAAAATACTCAAAGCCAAATTTCCCACCAAGAAAAACCCCATTCCCAAGAAAAAGTCCTACTGATCCATGATCACGCATGTAATCTTTGATTTGATAGGAAATGATTTGCAAAATCAAGTCATGACATACCTATGGTTCGGAATTAGGATGAAACACTTACCTGTGTGAGATTGATACACTTTGAGTGATTTTCTTCTATTTTTTTGCTGAACCCAGTGTTTCCTCTAAATGGTCATTTAGAAATGAAATGCTAACATCCAAAATCTCATTTGTGGATTTCATCAGCATACTCCCCTTCCCCGGTAGACACATTGTTTTTCATCCAAAAAGCATATGTTGCTTTGATTAGTTAGAAGTTTTCTCTCTTTACTAAAGCATGTTCACATTTTAGTGAAGAGAACACCGAGACTATTTTTAGTCTCACAAGTTATCCAGAACTACGTAGGTTTGAGTTCCTCATTGAGGATACGTAGGAGCAAGAGCCTCGCTTTTGTCAGCCGCCCCCACAATTTCTGTCATACTGACACTGGAGTCACGTGACATACGGAGATACCTGAGTGGTTATCCGTTTAAACTTTCTTTTGCTATCTCTAAGACTCAAAGCATGATAGCACGCAGAGACTAACGTCGTCTTCTACACCCTTTGTCAATCGCGGCCAACAAGCCCAATGACACGCGGATATTTACGTCATCTTCCGCCCCCACAATTTTTGTCATACTGACACTGGAGTCATGTGACATGCGGAGATACCCGAGTGGTTATCCGTTTAAACTTTCTTTTGCTATCTCTAAGACTCAAAGCATGATAGCACGCAGAGACTAACGTCGTCTTCTGCACCCTTTGTCAATCGCGGCCAACAAGCCCGTTGACACGCGAAGATTTACGTCATCTTCCGCCCCCACAATTTCTGTCATACTGACACTGGAGTCACGTGACATGCGGAGATACCCGAGTGGTTATCCGTTTAAACTTTCTTTTGCTATCTCTAAGACTCAAAGCATGATAGCACGCAGAGACTAACGTCGTCTTCTGCACCCTTTGTCAATCGCGGT
Organism: Glycine max; assembly: GCF_000004515.6. Taxonomy (NCBI): domain Eukaryota; kingdom Viridiplantae; phylum Streptophyta; class Magnoliopsida; order Fabales; family Fabaceae; genus Glycine; species Glycine max. The sequence continues at coordinate 4,235,803 of NC_038249.2, read as the reverse complement.
CAACAAGCCCGTTGACACGCGAAGATTTACGTCATCTTCCGCCCCCACAATTTCTGTCATACTGACACTGGAGTCACGTGACATGCGGAGATACCCGAGTGGTTATCCGTTTAAACTTTCTTTTGCTATCTCTAAGACTCAAAGCATGATAGCACGCGGAGACTAACGTCGTCTTCTGCACCCTTTGTCAATCGCGGCCAACGGGCCCGTTGGCACGCGGAGATTTATGTCATCTTTCGCGCAGACAATTTCTATCATACTGACATTGGAGTCACGTGACATGCAGAGATACCCGAGTGGTTATCCGTTTAAAACTTTCCTTTAAAACTTTCTTTTGCTATCTCTAAGACTCAAAGCATGATAGCACGCGGAGACTAACGTCGTCTTCTGCACCCTTTGTCAATCGCGGCCAACGGGCCCGTTGGCACGCGGAGATTTATGTCATCTTTCGCGCAGACAATTTCTATCATACTGACATTGGAGTCACGTGACATGCAGAGATACCCGAGTGGTTATCCGTTTAAAACTTTCCTTTGCTATCTATAAGACTCAAAGCATGATAGCAAGTTGGGTGGTAAACGCGCATAGATGAATTATGCGCCCTTTATCATTCAGGAACAACAACCTCAGTGGATAAACGCGCAGAGATAGATTCTGCGCCCTTTATCATTCAGGAACAGGAACAACAACCTAAGTGGATAAACGCGCAGAGATAGATTCTGCACCCTTTATCATTCAGGAACAACAACCTGGGTGGGTAAACACGCAGAGACAAATTCTGCGCCCTTTATCATTCAGGAACAACAACCTGAGTGGGTAAACGCACAGAGACAGATTCGACGCCCTTTATCATTCAGGAACAACAAGCTGAGTGGGTAAACACGCAGAGACAGATTCTGCGCCCTTTATCATTCAGGAACAACAAGCTGAGTGGGTAAACGTGCAGAGACAAATTCTGTGCCCTTTATCATTCAGGAGCAGCGAGGCGGGTGATAAATGCGCAGAGACAGATTCTACGCCCTTTGTCATTCAGATTTCGCAAGTTGGGTGATAAACGCGCAGAGACAAATTCTGCGCCCTTTGTCATTCAAAAACAGCAAGTTGAGAGGTGGGCGGGGACAAATTATGGTCATTCCGCACACCTTTTCGCCATCCAGAGGCGATCGTGTCCGGTGGCACGCAGAGACAAATTATGGTCATTCTGTATCTCGTCGCCCAGGCTCGATCGTTTCCAACAAAACGCAGAGACAAATTATGGTCATTCTGCATCTTGTATCAACCGAGAGGAACAAATTCGACAGTATCAGGATGATGTGTCGGTACTGATCATTTTCAAATTTTTGCAGGTTCCGCTGGCAGGGAGGTTCACTGGCCGAATGGTGTTTTGCTCGAACGAAATTAGTGTCTTATCTTTACTTCCCTTTTATCTCCAATAAAAGACAAGTAAAGAGGGGCAACTGTCATACCCTAATTTCGTCCGGGGACCATCCGTTGTTGGGATGCAACTCTCGTTTGACCACTTCGAGGTACTTGGCACCCATCGTTAGGCAATTCGTGATGTTTTGTGACATGCTGAAAGTCAAAAGAAGACATTGTAGCACAATCCGTGAAATTCCGTGACATGCCAGAAATTAAAAGGAAGTGTTAATGTGCAATCCGTAAAGTTCCGTAACGTTCCGGAAGGCAAAAAAGGGATGATTATGTAATCCGTAAGGTTTCGTAACATTACGGAAAGAAAACAAGCATCATTACGAAATTCGTAAAATTTCGTAACGTTACGGAAAAAGGATCAACAAAAAAGAGCAAGGGGGTGTATTTAGTAAAAATGGGGGTGCAAATAGCAACCAGGCCCACTTGGGCCTTCCAGAATATTCCTCCAGAAGGCGGTTGCTTCTGGAGGAAGCAACATAGCTCGCCTGGGCGAGCTGGGTGGCAAGCTTCTCCCCTATTTTCCTATAAATAGGGGGAGAAGTGAAAGGAAAAAATGTTCAGCCCTCCTGATAATTCGAGATCACTTGAAATTAGTGAATAAAATTGTTTCCGCGAAGAAAATCCAAGCCGAGGCACTTCCGTAACGTTTCCGTGGGTGATTTCGCAAAGATTTTCAACTGTTCTTCGATGTTCTTCGTTCGTTCTTCGTCGTTCTTCGGTCTTCAACCGGTAAGTCCCCGAAATCGAACTTTTCAATTCATTCTATGTACCCTGAGTGGTCCTCATTTGTTTTCACGTGCTTTTATTTTCATTTCATTTACTTTCCGTACCCCCTTTTGACGTGTTTTAGTCATTTACTTAAGTCATTTTCTCGCCTAATCAAAAATAAAATAAATTTCCACCGATCATTCGAATTGTAACATCCGTTAATTTCTGTTAAAATGAAATCCGACCGTTCGGTCATGCCGTAACCACGTTGGAAACCAAAAAGAGGTAAAATAATAATATAATAATAAAAAATATTTTTTAGTAAAATAAATATAAATAAAAAAATCAATCGGACGTTTTTCTTAGGGATTTCTCTTTCTTAATCGAATCGATTAATAACCAAAGTGAAACTAAGGCTAAAATCAATTCATAAACCAAACTTTTGTCATCGCCCAAAAAAGCCATTTTCAAAGGTCCAACGCCTTAAAATAGTATTTTCCGCTTTTATTGGTTAAGTGTATATTTCTAAAAGGCCTAAAACCAATATGTAACTTTGTTACCTCTTTCAAAAATAAAGAGATCATTAATGGTCCAATGCCTTAATGTTTTCCCACTTTTCAAAAGAATCGAAAGATTGTCTAATGGTCCAACGCCATAAATGACCTTTCATTCAATAAAAACATATCTTGCAAAAAAAGATAAAAAATAACTTAACCAAAACACTTTGTTCACAAAAGAACTACGTAGGTCTGATTTTCTCATCACAATTGAGGAATACGTAGGAGCAAAGGGAAACGCCTTTGTCGACCACAAAAAGATAAAAATATAAAAAAGCATAAAAAAGACAAGAACATAAAAAGGGAAGATAACATAAGTTGAAGTCATATTTGCACATTTGATTAAAGGCTGTCGTCTCTTGTGACGGACGCGTGGGGTGCTAATACCTTCCCCGTGCGTAAATACAACTCCCGAACCTTTCACTTAAAGTTCGTAGATCACGTCTTTTCTGGTTTTTCAGACGTTTTCCTCAAATAAACGTTGGTGGCGACTCCGCACGTATTCCTTTCTTGGAACACGCACCAGCGAGTCACGCGTCGCCCTCCCGCCGAAGGGTAGGTTGTGACAGAAGGTAATAAGGGAGATTCATGATTGATGCATTCAGAGGCATTGCATGATGTAGAAAGGTGCCCAATAGCTAAGGAGTTGCTACAGGGACTGATAAGTAGGGGTCAAATTGAAATCCACAGTGCAAAAAAGGAGGAAGGAGAGGTATTCATGCAGTTGAGTGACAAAATCCCAAGTAAGCCTAAGCCTTTGGTAATTCATTTCACCTGAGATATTACCACTCAAATACCTCGAGCTTTCCAACCCTCAGTAGCAAAGATGCCAGCACCCTTCCCGTATAAGAGTGACAAGGCAGTACCGTGGAGGTATGGCATATACGGATCTAACAGAAGGCAGGACGCATCCGTCATGCGTGTTAGGACTGGTATGCCAGCTGCAAAGATCATGAATGTTTTCGGTACGAGAAACATGACTCATAGTGGACGTATTTTCGCTCCTCACGAACTACCGACAAGGTCAAAAGACAAGGGGAAGACAAAGGCAAATATGGGCGAGAGGGAGAAGACTGGCCTGACTGTGAATAATGAGGTCCTTGTCAGAAAGTTTGCAGAGGAAGAGGACGACCTTAGCAAGAGAGAGATATCAGATGAGGAGGCAATCAAATTTCTGAGAATCATTCAGCAGAGTGAATTCAAAGTAATTGAGCAATTGAACAAAATGCCAGCCAGGATTTCTTTATTAGGGTTGTTCATGCATTCCGAGCCTCATGGGGCATTGTTGGTAAAAATCTTGAATATAGAAGCAAAGCTTCCAAGATTATTTTGATGATGCCAAAGATTTTTAAAAGATACATTCAAACAAGATTAAAGAAATCAAGAAGATTCAAGTGAAGATTCAAGAGAAGACTCAAGATATGCAAGAACATCATGAAAAGCATCAAGATAAGTATAAAAAGAATTTTTCAAAGAAAAGATTAAACAACACAATTTGTCCAAAAGAATTTTTCAAAGAAAAATCTTTTACCAGAGTTTTTACTCTCTGGTAATCAATTACCATAAGGCAGTAATAGATTACCAGAAGCCCAAAACAGTTTTATAACTGTTTTACAAAGTAGTAATCGATTACCATGGGCATGTAATTGATTACCAATGTTTTTGAACGTTGAAATTCAAATTTCAAGAGTCACAACTTGTGATAAAACATTTTCAAACTTGTGTAATCGATTACACAACATTTGTAATCGATTACCAGTTTTTCTAAATGTTGGTTTTCAAATCTAAACATGAAGAGTCACAACTATTGATGTGTAATCGATTACACTATAATGGTAATCGATTACCAGTGACTGGTTTTGAAAAATAAATTGCCAAGAGTCCCAAATTTTAAAGTAACTGGTTTTTGAAGAATTTGTCAAGAGTCACAACTTTTAAAGTGACTAGTTTTGAAGAGAGTCAAAACTTTTAAAGTTACTAGTTTTGAAGAGAGTCACAACTTTTAAAGTGACTAGTTTTTGAAGAAATTTCCAAGAGTCACAACTTTTAAGATGGTTTCTTCAAGAGCCATCAAATGGCTATAAATATGTGACCATGGCACGAATTTCAAGACTGAATCATTCTCAACATCTTTCTAAGAGTTTTTGTTCAAACATTTGCTTTGTCAAGAAAAGTTCATTTGGAAAAAACTTGTGTTATTCTATTTTTCTTCCTCTCCTCCTCCATTCTTACAAAAAGCTTTTCAAGAGACCTACTCTTGGTGACTATTTTCAAGAGAAGGTCTTCTTGGTTGCAAACACTGAACACAAGGGACCAACGTTCCTTGGGTTCATTGCAAGAAGCGGGATTTGCTTCTTGGTTGATCACTGGACACAAAAGACCAATGTCTTTTGCGTTCATTGCAAGAAGTGAGTATAACTTCTTGGTTGTTATCACTGGACACAAGGGAACAACATTCCTTGGGGTTCATTGCAAGAAGTGGGCATAACTTCTTGGTTGTAATCACTAAACACAAAGGAGGGAAGTCCTTTGTGGTTCATTGCTTGTAAAGGATTTTACAAGGTTAGTGGAAATCTCAAGCGGGTTGCTCGGGGACTAGACGTAGGCACGGGTTGTGGCCGAACCAGTATAAATCCGGTTTTGCATTCTCTCTTTCCTTAATCTCTTTTACTTTCTGTTGTGTTTATATTTCTTTAAGTTTACTTCTCCTTATTTATTATTCCAGTAACTTATAATTAAAGAAATAATTGGATCTAGGGAATATCTAAGAAAGGGAAATTTTAAATTAGGGATAGTCAACGAAATCTTAATTCAACCCCCCTTTCTTAAAATTTTTGAGGCCACTTATCCTACATTGAACGAGGCCCATGTGGCGCAAGCCATATCGGTGGAGGGTTTTAAGGGAATAGTCAACAACATCAACGCAAACAATTACCTGACTTTTGCTGACAAAGAGATGCCAGTTTAGGGGAATACTCATTGACAACGACTCTTCTCTCAATGTCATGCCCAAAATAACATTGGATAAATTGTCATTTGATGCGTTGTATATGAGGCCAAGCTCCATGGTGGTAAGGGCTTTTGATGGTAGTCGTTGTGTTGTGAGAGGAGAGATCGATCTCCTGAATCAGATTGGGCCACACACATGCCAGATAAAATTCCAAGTGATGGACATAAACCCCGCCTATAGTTGCTTGTTAGGTCAGATTTGGATCCATTCTGTTGACATTGCACCAAAAATTGAAGTTTGTGGTGGGGGTCAGCTAGTTATAGTGTCGGGCTAAGAGGACATACTAGTGAGTTATCTGTCTTTTATGCCTTATGTTGAAGTTGCGGAGGAGTCGCTAGAAACATCCTTTCAAGCATTGGAAATTGTGAATAATGCTTATGTCGAGTCTCCTTCAGTACAACCACATTTGTTTGGTGCCTCTTTGATGGTATCTCGAGTTATGCTGAAAGATGATTATGAGCCTGGAATAGGTTTGGGCTGGAACAGTGATGGCACGACAAGCTTGTTGAAGTTTGTTGAAAATCGTGTGAGGTATGGTCTAGGTTATGAGCCTACAAATGTTGACAAGAGGAGGATTTCTTTAGAAAAGAAAGAAAGAAAGCTTAGCTTGTTTACAAGGGTGAGGACCATAGATGGAGAGGGTCCCCATTTGTCACATCAACAAGAGCTTTGTTAGTGCAGGATGGATGCATGGAGATCAAGTTGCCATGCTGGACGAAGAAACCAATCAAGATAAGCCAAATTGGGTGCAACCATGTTCCCCAGGCTTTGAATTGAAAAATTGGCAAATCATGGAGCAACCCGAGATTTCTATGTCGGATCCAATGAAATCAAGTAGTTTGGACCCTATTGTTAGGCTTGGGCTATAGGGTCTGCTCCTCTTGTTGGGCATACTTTTCTTTAATGTTCCAGTAACTATTTAATATACAACATTTTATTGATATGTTCCCTCTCTCACCTTTGTCCATTTCATTTTTTTGCATATTTATTTTTGTTGCGATTAAATGGTTTGACGCAGATCCGACAATGAGTCCTGTGAAAGCAATGATACCAAGGACCCGGATGTTGACTTTGAGCAGCCAGTAAATCAAGCCAAGGAGGAAGAAAATGAGGATTGGGGACTTCCCCCGGATTTGAGGAGAATGGTGGAACAAGAAGAAAGAGAGATGAAGCCGCATCAAGAGGAGGTAGAGGTTATGAATTTGGGCACTAGTGGAGAGAAAAAGGAAGTCAAGATCGACACTTGTGTCCGCTAAGGTTCAAGATGAGTTAGTGGCTTTGTTGCGAGACTACCAAGACATCTTCGCTTGGTCTTACTAGGATATGCCTAGTTTTAGCTCAGAAGTTGTGCAACACAAGCTACCTTTGAATCCCGAGTGCTCCCCGGTGAAGCAAAAATTGAGGAAAATGAAACTTGAGATGTCTCTAAAGATAAAGGAGGAAGTAAAGAAACAATTTGATGCAGGTTTTTTGGCCATTGCCCGATACCCATAATAGGTTGCCAATATCGTGCCATTCCCGAAAAAGGATGGGAAGGTGCGAATGTGCATGGACTATCGAGATCTAAACCGAGCCAGTCCAAAGGATAATTTTCCTTTACCGCACATCGACGTTCTCATGGCTAACATGGCCAGTTTTGCCCTATTCTCTTTCATGGATGGATTTTCGGGTTATAATCAGATAAAGATGGCACCAGAGGATATGGAAAAGACAACTTTCATTACTCTATGGGGAACCTTCTGCTATAAGGTGATGTCGTTTGGGCTGAAGAATTTTGGGGCAACCTACCATCGGGCCATGGTGGCATTATTCCAGGACATGATGCACAAGGAGATCGAGGCCTATGTGGATGAAATGATCGCGAAATCAAGAATGGAGGAGGAACACCTAGTCAATTTGCAAAATTTGTTTGGGCAACTACGTAAATACAGGTTGAGACTGAATCCCAGGAAGTGTATGTTCGGGGTAATGTCCGAAAAATTGCTCGGCTTTGTTGTTAGCCAAAGAGGAATCGAGGTGGATCCAGACAAGGTGAAAGCGATCCTCGAGATGCTCTAGCCATGTATAGAGAAGCAAGTCTGGGGTTTCTTGAGGAGGTTGAACTACATTGCAGGATTCACATCACAATTAACTTCCACTTGCGAGCCTCTTTTAAGATTGTTGCATAAAAATTAGTCTGTCAAATAGGACAATGATTGTCAAGTAGACTTTGAGAGGATTAAATGGTGTTTGATGAATCCTCTTGTGCTTGTGCCACTGATGCTTGGGAGACCTCTTATTTTGTACATGACAGTGTTAGATGAGTCGATGGGATGTGTGCTGGGACAACACGATGAATCCGAAAAAGGGAACGAGTCATCTATTACTTGAGCAAGAAATTCACAACATGCGAGATGAACTACTTGTTGTTAGAAAGGACATGTTGTGCCTTGGCGTGGCCAGCTCATCATTTAAAGCAATATATGTTGAGTTACACTACTTGGTTGGTGTCCAAAATGGATCTCCTCAAGTCCATCTTTGAAAATCAAGCTCTTACTGGGAGAATAGCTTAGTGGCAAGTTTTGTTGTCAGAATTCGATATCGTCTACGTCACTCAAAAGGCAGTAAAAAGGAGTGCCTTGGCAGATTATCTAGCTCAACAACCCATAAATGATTATCATCCTATGCATCCAGAATTCCCCGAAGAGGATATAATGTCCCTATTTGAGGAGGAGGTTGAAGATGAAGACAAAGATAAGTAGGTTGCGTGGTTTGATGGTGCGTCTAATGCACTAGGTCATGGAATTGGGGCAGTGTTGGTTTTGCCGGACAAACAATGTTTAGGGTTAACTTTAGGGTTAAGTTGCTCAAAGTATACGGAGACTCGGCGTTGGTAATTCATCAGCTGAAAGGTGAATGGGAGACCAGAGACCACAAGTTGGTGCCTTACCAGGCTTACATCAAGGGATTGATGGAACTCTTTGATGATATATCATTTCATCACATTCCTAGAGAGGAAAACCAGATGGCCGACGCCGTTGCCACTCTATCGTCCATGTTCAAAGTAAGCCCTCACAAAGATTTGCCATGCATCGACATCAAATGTCGTGTTGAGCCTGCACACTGCTGTTTGATAGAAGAAGATGAGGATGGTAAACCTTGGTACTTCGATATCAAACGATACATTAAGGACAAGGAATACCCACCTGAGGCCTCTGACAATGACAAGAGGACGTTACGGAGGTTGGCAACCAATTTCCTCCTGATTGGGAATGTCTTATACAAAAGAAACCATGATATGGTATTATTGTGATGCGTGAATGCGAAGGAAACCGAACATATACTATTGGAGGTTCATGAGGGATCATTCGATAGCCATGCCAATGGACACGCCATGGCCCGAATGACTCTGAGGGCGGGATATTACTGGCTCACTATGAAGAATGATTGTTGTGTTCATGTGAGGAAATGCCAGACCTTCGCTAATAATGTTAATGCTCCACCTATATTGTTGAACGTGTTGGAAGCATCATGGTCATTCTCAATGTAGGGCATAGATGTGATTGGGGCCATCGAACCCAAGGCTTCAAATGGGCATCCCTTCATCTTAGTCACCATTGATTACTTCACCAAATGAGTGGAAGTAGCCTCATATGCTAACTTGACTAGGAATATGGTGATTCGATTCATTAAGAAGAAAATAATTTGCAGATATAGGTTGCCCAGAACATCACCGATAATGCCACCAATTTAAACAATAAGATGATGAAGGAATTGTGTGAGGATTTCAAAATCCAACACCATAATTCAATGCCTTATCGACCAAAGATGAATGAGGCAGTTGAGGCCGCCAATAAGAACATCAAGAAGATCATTCAGAAGATGGTCGTATCGTACAAGGATTGGCATGAGATTCTACCCTTCGCATTGCATGGTTATCAAACTTCTAGATGCACATCTACCGAGGCAACCCCATTCTCTTTGGTGTACGAGATGGAAGTTGTGCTCCCATTTAAGGTGGAGATTCCTTCTTTGAGAATTGTAGCGGAGTCAAGATTGGAAGAAGTAGAATGGGCCCAGGCATGTTTTGACCAATTAAATCTTATTGAGGGAAAGAGATTGGTTGTCATGAGCCATGGGCGACTATACCAGAGTAGAGTGAAAAGCGCTTTTGACAAAAGAGTGTGCCCGCATAAGTTTAGCAAGGGGGGACCTTGTTCTAAAGAAGGTATCACAGGTTCAGAAGGATCACTGAGGGAAATAGGCCCTAAACTATGAAGGACCATTTATGGTGAAGAAGGCTTTCTCGGGAGGAGCATTGTTGCCCATGAATATGGATGATGAAGAGCTACCTTCGCCTGTGAATTTTGATGTCGTCAAGCGATATTATGCATAATACTTGGGTCAATTCAAGAGCTCAACCAGGGCCTTCCCAAGGACTCATTAGGATATTCACGTCTTAGGCTATTGTTGGAACAATAATCGCAATGTTAATGAATATAGATTGATGATTTGTATCCCTCCCTCTAATGTTGTGTCTTTTGAACTCTTTTATTGTCATTAGGCATGAATGTACACTCTCATTTTTGCTCAGTCACTTGACTAGCACTCCGGAACCAATGGTCGAATCTACCTGATCAAAAGTCACTCGTTTGGCTCGTTCAGTATGGGTATTGTAAGCGTTGAGTAGAATTGAACAAAAAGAGAAAACACAACACTTGGTTAATTGTTGCGTTAAAATGAATGTTCAATAATAAACATGCATGCGATTGCATCTTATCATCTAAGTGTTTTACAAAGGGAAAATCAAATGAAGAGTCATTTTGGGTTATGGTCGGCGCCACACCAACTTAGGTAAACCTATGGGCAAATGGGAAAGGCGATGCGAGCATTTCATAGCATTTTAAACATTTGCATGTTAACATTCTCTTTGTTAAGGCATTAGAACAGGTTTCAACAAGTGCTAAGTCCATGATCGGATTTTCTCACGATCGAAGAAAAGAATTAGGAAGGATGAGATGCCGAAGCCTCGACTACAACCACGTGTCCGTCTAAAGACGTTAAAGAAGCACTCCTAGGAGGTAACCTAGTATCTCTAAACTTTGCTCTTTTATTTTATGTTTTATGCTTTCCGTTATGAGTTGATATTGTTCAATTTTATTTTTGGATTATTTCATGAATTCACCTAGGATTTATAGGTAATTATAAAGCTTATTACAGGATTATAACCCTTTTTTGAAAAAAAAAACCTTTTTCAAAAAAAAATTATTTTAACTCGCTTGGGCGAGTGTACGATGAAGAAAAAATAAAAAGGGGAGGAACCCCACCTTCACCTTCATCCCTCATTCTTTGTCACTAGGAGCTCACCCATTTCTCCCTAAATTCGCCCAAGCTAGTTCCTTTTCATCAAAATTCTTCACTTTGCGCTCACCACTCCATCCCATTCAAGTAAGTATCACATCTCCATCTAATTTTACTTTTTCCCTTGTAATATTTGGTGATTTGGTTGTTGCTTTCTTTGCAATGGTTGTGAGATGAATTGTAGATGAACCAATGATCAAATGCTCAGTTTGGTGGTTGTACTGGATGGCTCTAGGCCTATCCTTGGTTCTTTTACGAATTTTCATTTCATGTTGCTCTTTATCCCTTATTTTTGCATGCTTCAACATATGCACGCCAAGTGTTTGATGAAATGCCACAAGGGTTAGACTATGTTCTCTTTTAAGTTTTGAAATGTTGGACATGTTTAGTCACTTAGTTAGGTATGATACCAACTCAAATGGATAATTTACATAGGGCTATGGATTGAATTGAGAAAATCATTTGAGTTGCTGATGGGTAAGTAACTTGTTAAGTTTAAATCACCCCCATTTTCTCCAAATTTTAAACCTTCATCACTCAAAACCCACGGGACCTCCATTGTGGCAGTAGCTTTGAGCTTTTTTTGTATACATTTGCCTCAAATCTTTTGCATTCCTTTCATCTCATCCAAGTAAGGATCATCTTCAGCTCAAAATGTAATTTTCTTCTTGTTATGTTTGATGATTTGTGCTTTCTTTTTAAGTAGAAATGCAATGCATATGATGGTTGTTTGGTTGTTTCTCATTGTGTATAAGTGTGTTGGTTTTAATTATAGGAGCTCATCCTTGTTGTTTTACCTTTTTGCATTGTTTGATTATGCTCAAATCCTCATTTTTGCATGCTTAAACATGTGCACACCAAGTGTTCGGTGAAATTCCATAATGGTTGGACTACATTCTATTCTAGGCTTTGTTTTTAAGAGTTGAATGTAATCTATGTACCCTTAGGGGTCCCCTCTGTTATTATATGCATATTCATCTTCTCTATTTATCATCAGTGATCTCGTTTTTATTTGTAAAGTTTTATCCTAACCGATCACTAATGTTGTAAAAAACTTTGTTGTCTTAAAAAGATTCAAAGCTAATAAACAAAAAAGCCAAAAAAAAACAAACTCATAACTAACTTCTCTCCATCAAATATAACTTGAGATCGTTTCAAGGTCTAATGCCTTAACGACCTTTTGTTTGTAATTAAAATGAATCTTTCAAAAGCATAAAACCAACTCAATATACAAACTTTCTCAATTTAAAGAACTACGTAAGTCTGAATTCCTCATCGCACCTGAGGATATGTAGGAGCAAGGGCAGCCCCCTTGTCAACCCTAAAAATAAAGAAATATAAAAAGGTAAAAATAAATAATTTTTTAAGTCACGTTGTGCACACTCGATTAAAGGCTGCCGCCCCTTGTGGCGGGTAGGTGGGTGCTAATACCTTCCCTATGCGTAAAACAACTTCTGAACTTGCAAACCTCTCTTTGGTTTTTTCTAACGTTTTCCTTAAATAAATGTTGGTGGCGACTCTCACGCGTTTTCTTTTTAGAAGACGCACTTTTGCTTTATGTCCGCATGCCCGTTGTAGGGTAGGTAGCGACAGTTTCGCCAAAGGGAGAAGCAATAGTAGGCTCTGCCATTAAGCTTAAGTGGTTGCAAGATAATATGTCACCACTTCCCTCAGAACCGACACAGAAATAGTTAAAAGAACATTGTAGAGCTTACATTTTGCGGCTAATTAGTGGGGTTTTAATGCCAGACAACACGGGAAATCAGGTTCATTTGATGTACCTAACTGTCTTGGCTTATCTCGATCGAGTTAGGCGGTATAGTTGGGGCTCTGCCTGTCTGGCAACACTGTACATAGAAATGTGTAGGGTCACTAACCTTGATGCCAAAACCATGGGCGATTGTGTGTCATTGTTGTAATCTTGGGCATGGTATCGCATGCCCTTCATTGCAGAAAGAGTTAATCGAACACCATCGTATCCGTTGGTTATGAGGTAATATGAATATCAAATTCATTGTTATATGTGGAAGTAAAGCTTTCAAAGTTTATTTTGATGATGCCAAAGACTCAAGTCAAAAATCAAGAGTCAAACAAGTTTCAAGAATCAAAGAGTCGTTCAATCAAGAATCAAGATTCAAGTGAAGATTCAAGAGAAGACTCAAGATATGCAAGAACTTCAAGAAAAACATCAAGATAAGTATAAAAAGATTTTTTCAAAAGAAAAGATGGAATAACACAATCTGTCCAAAAGAATTTTTCGAAGAAAAATCTTTTACTAGAGTTTTTACTCTCTGGTAATCGATTACCAGAAGCCCAAACAGTTTTATAACTGTTTTACAAAGTAGTAATCGATTACCAATGTTTTTAAACGTTGGATTTCAAATTTCAAGAGTCATAACTTGTGATAAAACATTTTCAAACTTGTGTAATCGATTACACAAAATTTATAATCGATTACCAGTGTTTCTAAACATTGGTTTTCAAATCTAAATATGAAGAATCACATCTGTTGATGTGTAATCGATTACACTATAATGGTAATCGATTACCAGTGACTGGTTTTGAAAAATAAATTGCCAAAAGTCACAATTTTTAAAGTGACTAGTTTCTGAAGGTTTTTTCAAGAGTCACAACTTTTAAAGTGACTAGTTTTTTCAAGAGTCACAACTTTTAAAGTGACTAGTTTTCAATAGAGTCACAACTTTTAAAGTGACTAGTTTTCAATAGAGTCACAACTTTTAAAGTGACTAGTTTTCAATAGAATCACAATTTTTAAAGTAACTTGGTTTTTTCAAGAGCCATCAAATGGCTATAAATATGTGACCATGGCACTATTTTTTTTTAAAAAAAAAAGATTCCTTTCATTCTAAAAGAGATTTTTTTTCTGATTCACTTCTCATCATCTTTCTAAGAGTTTTTGTTCAATACTTTCTTTGTCAAGAAAAGTTCATTGGTCAAAAACTTGTGCTATTCTTTTGATTTTTTCCTTCTCCCTCCCGCCAAAAGAATTCAAAGAACTAACCGTCTGAGAATTCTTTTGATTCATTCCTTCTCCCTCTTGCCAAAAGAATTCAAAGAACTAACCGTTGAGAATTCTTTTGATTCCCCAAACAAAGAATTCAAAGAACTAACCGTCTGAGAATTCTGTGTAAGAAGCGGGTAGCTTCTTGGTTGAAATAGTGAAGACAAGGGAGGGTACATCCTTTGTGGTTCACTTCAAGTAGAGGGTACATCTACTTGGTTGTTCAAAGAGAATAAGGGAGGGTACATCCTTTGTGGCTCTTTGCTTGTAAAGGATTTTACAAGGTTATTGGAAATCACAAGAACCGTGGGTTTCTTGGGGACTGGACGTAGGTAGGGGTTGTGGCCGAACCAGTATCAATCTTGTATTGCTTTCTTCTTCCCTACACTCTTTACTTTTCCGTTGTGCACTTTTTATTTCCACTTTACTTTTGTCTAAGTTATTGTTTATGTTCTTTACTTTCTCATAACTTAGTAGTAAAGCCTAATTGAATCTAGTAATATTAAGAAGGATAAATTTTAATTAGTCAAGACACATTAATAATTAATTCAACCCCCCCACCCCTTCTTAATTATTCTGAGGCCACTTGATCCAACATTATATGATTAGCCTAGTTTCAATTCAATTAAAAAAATTTCATTTATTAGATGGAGTGGCGGTGGATTAAGCTTTACCGGTACACCACATGGAGATGTCATTGGTTATAGAATGAAATTTGACCACGTGACAGTTGGACAGGTAATAAATAAAGTGAGTTACATAAAAATAATGTTGAGTTTTGTGTTTTTAATAATTAATTAATTATTCATGTTGTATTATTTTAGTTCTTATGGAATCCATATCTCCACTTTTTGGATGCTTTGGAGTCGATAGTTTTCGTAGACTATGGACAGCCTGCACCCCTCTAATTTGTTTCCCAATAGTAGAATGACACCAAGCAGATAGATTCAAACTTCAATTCCGCCACCAACAAGACATACCAAATCCCCCAAGAAACATGGACAAACTTCACAAAATCGACATGTGAGGTCGAACTGACACAAATTCGGCAGAAAAACATGCAAAGTAGATAAGGTATTGGCAACAACGTCAATCAATGGTTTTACAGGGACAACCTATTATAGGGCATGCAAAACATTCTTAGGAATACATGGCGTGGTATCAAAGTAATACTATTATTTATTTAAATATGCAACTGCCAATGAATTTTGAAACTAGTCAATCGTCAAGGGCAACAAACATCGTGCAACCAGAATGTAATCCTGCAAACACACCAATTCCCCACATGACAAATTATGTTCCACCCACATACACACCAATCCCCCCCATGACAAATTACGATTCTCTTAGTGCTTCAAACATGGACTACACTCCACCGATTGTCCAACCAGATGATTTCTTGAGCAATGTTTTTGGAACTGATTTTGTGGAACTGATTTTGGCACGCCAGCATCAGCTCGTGAATACATGCATAGCCTACAAAACAAAGTGGAACCAAGTTTCAACTTTATGTTTAGCAAGGATGTATAAGACAATAATCCATCACTGCCTGACATACCAGATGAACACCCACGTTGAAATCCAGGACGTAACAAGAGATGCCCTCCATGTGGAACAGGACACCATTATCGGGATTAAGTAGTAAAATTTGTTGTATGATGAAAATATCATTATGCAATTAAATTATGTTGAACTTTTCGACTTACATTATCTTCATGCTCCTCTAATTTTACAATTTACTTGAGTACCCTTATGACAAACGAAAATGACAACTGAATAGCATCGTACAAACACATCAAACAAACACCAAATACATAATAAAAACTAACAAGTAATTAAAAGCAATACAACAACATATGTTAAATGGTTTATTCTAATTTCATGGAACTATTCAAATTCTGCTCCATCTCCGTCCAAATTAGGTCATTAACGTGAGACAATGGTCGTGAAGTATGAACTTCAACTCTAAGTTTCATACATATTACACTTCACATGTTTGCGAATGTATTAAACATGCACCAAACATCTTCTTCATTAGTAATTGGACATGCCGTATACTCAACATGTCCATTAATTTCCTGTATAGGACAACGATACCAAATTGAAGTAATTGTGGAAGAAACATCAACATATGTAATTGATGATTGTATTACACTGGTTATGTCGGCCAACGTCATCGTTGGATACAACAACATCGATCTTGTGTTGTCACTGGTGAAAATTGTGTTTCCAGTTGAATTGTGGGTGATCTCACCATTGACATAAACACACAAATTGGGGCTGAACTCATTTTTCATGCACTATTCTTTTTTGGGTCACTTAGCACTTTGATGTAACTGTGCAAACATTAGGGTGATATAATGCAGTTAAATACAGAGGTATGCATGCTTTGGAAGCTAGAGACATGACAATAAGCTAGTCGTGCAAAGGGGTTTTGGAATCTCGAGCCGTTACAGTAAGGCTGCCGTTTTAATGACAATTGTAATCACGAGCCATGATTTTGACCCTTGCAACTATGCTTAAGTGTCCATCTTCAGCATTTTTTTTAAATTATGTCCAACACATTAATGATATCCATGACACATTTTTTCTGTAGTTTGAACATCAAAGAATCCAAAAAAAAAAATATCGTGTACCAGTTCCCTGGACAACCACCTCAAAATAGGAGCACAAAATAAAAAAAAACTATGATTTTGACACTTGCAACTATACTTCAGTGCTCATTTACCAGTTCATCTAAATGCACAATAACTAGTGACTCACCCAACTATAAGCAAATTCTATAAATACCTGTCATACCCTAATTTCGTCTGGGGATGATCGTTGACCACTATTTGGATTTTTGTCGGCCGAATTGAGTTGCTTAACACTAATTGTCGCGCAATCCATAGGGTTTTGTGACATTTTGGAAGGAAATGTGCAAAATGTTCAAAAGAGGGGCAAAATGGTTACTTTGGGGACCTTTTCCAGCCCCTGGGCCCACTAGAAAACTTAAAGATGAAGCAATCAGCTCGCCTGGGTGAGCAAGTTGCTTCTGGAGGAAGCAAGCAACTCACCTGGGCAAGTTGTTGTTCAATTTCCTCCCCTCATTTTCCTATAAATAGGCGTGAGGGGTTGAAGGGAAGTGGTTCAGCATCATTTGTAAGAAGTTTTCACTGAAATTAGTGAGAAAAAGGAGAAAGAAGAAGAAAAATAAGGTCGAGGCGCTTCCATAATGCTTCCGTAACATTTCTGTGATTGTTCATCATTCTTCGACTGGTTAGTTTTCTATTTTGAAGCTTTGAATTCATTCTATGCACCCTTAGGGGTCCATTCTTGCTTTGTATGTCTTCATCTTCATTCTTCTACCATCGATGATCTTTTTCTCCGTTTTAAGCGAGTTTCAACCGATCGTTTAAGCCATAATCTCACTTAATCAATGTTAAAATGAATTTCAACTGATCGTTTGTGTTGCAATCACATTTAATCACCTTTAAAATGAATTTCAACCGATTATTTGTGTTGTAATCTTGTTTAACCACCTTTAAACTAAAATTCAACCAATCATTTATGTTGTAACCTCGGTTAATCATCAAAAAGATAAGTTTCAAATTGTCATTTACTTTGAAAGTTTCAATCGGTCATTCACTTTGAAAGTTCTCTTTTCAACTCACAAATCAAGCTTTTGTACACAAGAAAATCGCTTGAATCCGTTCAAAGGTCCAACGTCTTGCAGTCCTTTTTTTTTTACTTTTATCGGTTAAAACAAACCATTTAAAAGTCTAAAATCAACACTCCGTATAACTTTTCTTGCTTTTTAAAGAACTACGTAGGTCTGAGTTCCTCATCGCAATTGAGGATACGTAGGAGCAAGAGTCCTGCTCTTGTCGACCCCAAAAAGATAAAAAAACATAAAAAGGGAAATAAAATAAAATTTGAAGTCATGATTTTGCACATTTGATTAAATGCTTCTGTTCCTTGTGACGGACGCGTGGGGTGTTAATACCTTCCTCATGCGTAAATAACTCCTGAACCTTTTATTTCTTAAGATTCGTAGACTCGCTTTTTGGTTTTTCTAACATTTTTCTCAAATAAACGTTGGTGGTGACTCTGTGCGTTTTCTTTCCTTGGAAGACGCACCCGTGAGTCTCGCGTTGTAACACCCTGATATATATCTATATATTATTAGTAATTATGTTTGATGTTTGATTATATTTGTTGCATTATTATTATCCGTAATTATTTTCAAGGAGGTTAATTTAGTTAATAAAGGGGTGTGGGTAGATAAGGATCTAGCTTCTCAAAGAAGCCTCTTGAGAAAACTTCTCAAAGAAACCACGAGGAAGCTTCTTGAGGAAGTCTCTTTAATGAAGCTTCTTGAGGAAGCTACATGAGCTGCCTCGGTAAAAATGCTGCCTAGCCTTCGTTAACCGTTGGATCTTCTCGAAATTTGGTCTACAACTTCACAAGACAATTTTCCATGATCTGACCGTTGGGATCTTCGAGAAGATGTCTGGAGTGTGCGCGACATTTCCGTGTCCGAGACCATTTCTCACTTGAGCGTTTTCAGCCTTTGCTTTCGTGTAGCTTAGGAAAAATACCATTTCTTCTTCTTTCTTTCTTCCAAAGCCATTTCTAACGTCCCAAGAACTTTCTCCCTCACCCATAGCCACTATTAGCCACCACAAACTACCGTTGTTCTCCGTTGCAACCCCACACTGAGAGGAACCCTTCGACCGAAGCGGAATCTTCCAACTTGGCTCGCGGTTTCGGTAGAAAACGAAACCCTAGTCTGACCTTTCATTTTCCTTCGAGATAACCATGGTTCTATGCTTGTTTCTTGTTAGTTTCAGCTTGTCTTTGCATCTTTTCTGACTTTGGAACCGTCATTGCATGTCTTATGCTTCCTTTGAAAAACCCTAGAGAAAGAGACTTTGTAAACGTTATCCTTTCATGAAATGCATGTTATTTTCGTAACCTACACTAAACCCCGGTCACATTGGCGTGGTCGAAATTTCCAAATGATGTTCCTTTGTAAAACCCGAAATGCTCTCGGCTCTTTCTTGTAGTGATGTGGGTGTTTGACCCAGAGCACTATTATTAGCTTTCTTTTTTGAAATTCATATTAAGTCTCCTTCGTTTTGGTATGGTAAAGGATTGTCTGGAACCAACGAGTGGAAAAGAAAAAGACATCTCCAAGTGACGTGACGAGGAAACTGCGGGTAGCTCACAATAGGTGGTGAGGGGAGTTTATTATAAATTTTACCATTTTAACACCATAGCTAGGGTCAGGAAACCTGGCTATGAGGATATCTGCCTGTTCCTGTTGCATGCTGATTTTTCTTCAAAGAAAATTACGTTTTAACTAATGGGATGCAATAAAATTGTTATTGATATGCATGCTGGTTTTTTTCATGAGAACCTATGTTTTTTACGGATGGGATGCGATATATATATATATATATATATATATATATATATATATATGCGAAATGCGATTTGTTGTTGATGTCGCTATTAAGGATTTTAATTGATATGTGATGATAATGATAATTATGATGATATTGATTTGAGATGATGTTGTTAATAAAGACCATGTCAACATGAATTGTTATTATTGATGAATATGTGAATATGAAATGAGGTTGCTGTTGTTGTTGATAACGTCATTGAGATGAGATGATATTTATGTTGTGAATGACATGGAAATGGAATGTTGATTGATGTTGGAAATGCATTGGCATGTGCATGTTGTGTATGTTCGTGGGGGGCATTGTGCACTGACCTTCCAGGGTCTTTGGCACTAGCTTTTGGCCACGTTCATACGTTGGATGTTGTGTATGTTCGTGGGGGGGCACTGTGCACTGACCTTCCAAGGTCTTTGGCACTAGCTTTTGACCACGATCATACGTCGTATGGAGTGTATGTCATGGGGGGTAGAGTGCACTGACCTTGTCGGATGGCCCAGACGTGGGTAACTAGCGTGGTTAGAGAATCTAAGCATTTCTGAGGGGATGCTTAGGCGGTTTAATTGGTCCATGGTCTTTGGCACTTACTTTTGGTCGTGATCATAGCTCATACGACACAGGAAATAGAGTAATTGTGACCAAGTGTACTTTGTACTAGGGGGTTGTCACCTAGTAGGGAACACCTTTGGGCTCCCAGGCTGATCACCTATGGGAGGGGGGCTGTTACGTGCACAACCGGATGGTCTCGACAAACTCAGCACAGTTCCCTAAGTGAGAGTGTCGTGTGGACACACTTCGGCTATTTCCTAAGATTTGGTTGTTGTTGGTACGTACCACATTGCATCTGAGTGTTGAGTCAGGTGCATGCATCATTTTGTGCAGTCTTGATTGGGTCCATGGATGGATGATGAGAAATTGTTGGATGTGGATGATGAATATTTGTTGGATATGAGTGTTGAATAATGATTGGTGTGTATGCTCATCATGTTTGCCTATGTTCCTTGCTAATTGTGGTTATTTGGAATTGGTATTGGTTCTTTCTATAATGAACTCACCCTTGCAATTTTGTATCGTGTGGTTGATACCTGTGATGATCACGAACCTTGTTCGTGGGAGCAGAATGACAGTGGTAGGGTACAGAGAGTAAGATTCTGGTGAGGAGCCATCGAGCCAACGTGATGGCGTTGGCGTTATTTTGGGAGAGAGTTGTATTTTGTAATCAACTCCTCCGTAGTTGGTTTTTAAGTTTTATTTTGTTGAGTTAAAGATGTAAAACTGGGATTTTAATTATATCTATGAACAGATTTAATTTTCGTTGTGTATGACATGTACCGAATTATTGTTTCTATGTAATTATGCATATTCACTTAAGTAATAGCGTGTTGTTGGATGAATTTATGTTGTGACAAAATCACTTCTATTTTCATAAGCAAAAATTAAGGGAGTTCTTTTTATAAAAATTGAAATTATCGAATATTAGAGTGTGGATACCGTAGCGACGAGGCGGGTCGTTACACGCGTCGCCCTCCCGCCGAAGGGTAGGTTGCGACAATACCACTATAGCTAAAGACATTCGTAGAACTTTCAAATATTCATCTCAACCCCTACCACAATGTGACACCCAATTACATATATTTGTGTTCACTACAACGGCCAAATCTACAACACTAATGATGGCACCACCTTCGTTAGTAACAACACAAAAACTTTCATGGTCAACAAAGTCATAACCTTTACACAATTGCTTGAAATTGTTCACCAAAAACTAAACAATGAACCACAACAACATATCCAACATCTCCACTTTCGATGCCCCATATTTGAGTCAAGACAATGTTATATGTACACATCTTTTATTCTGCGAGATGATGCTGATGTTCAACAAATGTTCAACATTTTTTACAACAACTTACCACTACCATTTGTGGAGCTATTTGCCATAATCTGTGACAACAATAACCCACCAAGCAACCAACATGACTCAACCTCCAATCTTGAGGACCTATCAAATGAATACGAGACTTGTTGGGTAAAAAATCATGGTAGTGATACTGACTCCTCTTCCAGGCCCGAAGGAAATAACATGTCTCCATCCCACGAAACAATATTCAAACGAGATTGGTAATCTCGGGATGATTCATGTCGTAGTTGTTTATGCTATGAGGTTTTCATGTAGTGCCTTATGTCTGTGTTCAGTGATAACTTTGCGTAATGAAATAAATTGTTTGTTTAAATTTAGGTTAACAATTTCCAGTTTACCCACTTCTACTACAGTAGGTGGCATGGTAACATAACTATCGAAAATTATAATGGATGTTTGTTGCATCAATTACCATGGAAAAATCACAATCCAAATTGACAACACTCTGCAATTTGCACACGTCTCTAAAAAATTAAATGTCTCACCACCAAAACTAACATGAAATGGACAACTCATATTATCTTTGTTCACTCTGAAAATTATAATGGACGTCTGCTGCATTAGTTATCATGGAAAAAATCACAATCCAAATTGACAACACTCTGCAATTTGCACACGTCTCTAAAAAAAATGTCTCACCAGCAAAACTGACATGAAATGGATAACTCAGAATCTCTTTTTTCACTCTGAAATTTATAATGGACGTCTACTGCATCAATTACCAGGGAAAAATTAACATTGGATTCCAAAGAATCCTTTAGCAGGAACACAATTCTAACCTTATGAGATTCTAATACACATCAACGGGGCAAAATGCTCATACAACTATAAATAACACCAAACCTCCTCAATACAATCGCACAATTTCACACAACATACCTTCACAAACCAAATTCAATCTTAAAACTATGGCATTCTTGGGAGAAACAAGCAGTCAGACCATTGCTAACTCGAGATTAGCCTTCATTTTTCCAAATGGACCAATCACTCATAACCAAACTGGTGTTTATTTTCAAAGTCTCACTCCAACACCAATGTGAGTTCCTAATGACTGTTCTTTTGAGACACTCAAGAGTAGAATGCACAACACCCTTCAGTTAACCAATGATCAATTAGTGAATGAAATCTACTACAGACAGTCATTCATAGATGCAGGTCAGAAATATTTTTTTCAATCTCTACAATTGAAAAATGGTGATGATGTTTACACAATGTTAATGTGCAATGAGAAATACTCTTGTGTTGGCCCTATAGAATTATTATGTACCATCAATAGAACACCGGATGGTATACTCAACCTGCTTCAATCCACTATCACTCCTACTCATTATGCAATTATGTATTACAATAGGAAGTGGAACATACCACGCCAAGGTGGGTTTTTGGGTTACTCCTTCACTGGAACAAATCCAATAAGATTTGACATTCCTTTGGGATGTAGCATGGACAAACTCAAGGATTTAATCAAGCGAGTTGCACCTATGGGGGTTCCCCCTTATGGAATTCATGAATCATAGGTGGTCAAACGATTGTTCTTTCGACAACCAAGTCATGCTAAGTATTCAGAAAATTTAATCGAATATGAAATAACGGAATTGAAGAACAACGAAGACGTGCTAAAGGTGTTAGTACAATCCAACTATTGGAAATGATTTTGCCCAATAGAAATTTTAGTTATTTTTAACAAACCAATAACCAAAATGGAAAAAGACGTGTCTCCCACACAACATCTATCAGATCATTATTAGTTTCATCATATTTGTGTTGCAATTGTATTTTTTAGTATGTTTCGTTATTCTCATTTATCATCTCAGTTACCGCACTTTTCAATTTTATGTTTATTATATAAGAAAAATGTATCAATTATTTATTCACTGTGTTTTTAAATTCGTTTTAATACTACTAACTATTTTTCTCATTTTTTTAATTAACGTACATAACAAAACAAAACCATAAAAAACACATAAATTTAGCTAAAAAATACATACATCATATTAAAAAAATTATACTATAATTTTCTCCAATTTTATCATTTTCCTTTATCTATATATATTTCATTTCTAAAAGAACAAAAAAAATTGAAAAAACATGGGACCCGAATTCTCAATACAGATTTTGAAATTTTTTTAAAAAAAAATAGTGTAAATTCGAGTTTTTCAAACCGAATTTACACCGTAAATAGTAAAATTGTATATTGGGATAAATAATGTAAAAGATTGTATATTTTGGGGATCTTTTATGTATATTTTGGAAAAAAAATCTGTTTGTTTAAGATCTTCTGACAAAGATAATGGTCCTTGGTTGCATTAAATGTAGCATACAATATGTTTCACCAACTAGTCATATTGATGTGATAAAAACATATAACTTATCTCCACTTTCTCGTATATCTCTTGTTGAAGTCACCATATTTCCTTTTGCATAGACACATACAATGTCTTTCTCCTTCTACTTGATTTGCATGCCTTTTGCGGGATTAGGTTAACACTTTTTTTGTTGACCTTTTCTTTGAAACTCCTAAAGCATATTCCGAGAATGATAGGTGTGTTCTTCAAGATCCCAGTTTTAAAAAATCCTTTTGCTTAAAATATTCGTATAAAAATAAAATAAAGTCAAACACAAAAATGTATAATATTATGTGTTATTGGTGATCTTTTTTAATTAAAATTAAAATTTTACTTAGATAGTCAACCTCAACTTTTATTAATATTTTTTAATTGTAAAGGTTACTAAAATAAAATTCAATTTAATAAAGAATAATGCCTTAATTTTTTCATAAAACCAAATATGATAAAAACTTGACGAGTAGAATACCAATTATGTCCAACATAGCTAGTAAATACTAAATAGCTAAGCTTCTTAAACATTTTCCAGGGAGTTTATTATTTGTATTGCAAACTTTTTGTTGAAAGAGACAATTTATTTTGATAATTTTTTAGGCCAAAAAAAAATTAGTCTCCGACTGTTAATTGGATATATCCTTATTAAAAAAATTATATTTCGGCTGTTGGAGTAGCAGCTATAGTACAATTCAATTATTGAGTCTCACTATTGGTTATTCCATTTCTCTATTTTTCTTCTCTAATTGTAACAAACTTTTTCTTTTTTAATTTTCAAGAACATCTCCAAGTGTCACTTCATTATGTCCTGACCAAAATAAATTGCATAAATCGGCAAGATTTATAGCTTCACCGATTTCAATGAAATTTAAAAAATGCAACAGATATAAATAGATAAAGTAGAATTCTTTGAATTAAAAAAATGCAACCGGATATAAAGTCAAATGAGTATGGGTTTCAATCGCTTCTCCTTTGTAAATAACCATTTACATATCCTTAATCTATAATCCTTTACAATGTAGTGCTAGTGCAGATTGTCAGGCGAGACCATTGCATTTACAGTACTTGCATCAAAGTAGAGGGAAAATGTGGACCACATATACAAAAAATACATCTTCAAAAAAATATGCTTTAATAGCATATATCCAAGCTAGTCACCAATATGCTTTAATAGCATAAGTCACCAAATTGGCCATTACATTATACTATACGCCGTTTTCCCCCCTTACACATACGATGGCCCATCAAAACATAAACAACCAGATCTCATCAATTTCTTGCCATTTCAAGGACCCTCTTCAGCAACTTTGTAGCCGAAGGCCGCTTAACCGGATCGGGGTCCATCATGACCTAAATGAATTCACCAAAAACTCGAATAAATCATCAAACCAAATCGAGCCTCACAAACAGTGCTAGCAACAGCAACATTATTTTCAACGCATTCATTATTGATTAGAAATAGAATGTCTTGCTATCCTGTGCCTCAAGAATCAATAAAACATTTTGAGTGCAATTTAAAGAAGTACCGTGAGTAAGTTTTGAAATTGCACTGAAACTCCTGGCAAGAATGGCACCTTTCCCTCTTTAGGATTAAAGAACTGAATTCCTGATTCTGGTTCTGGCAAACACGAGCTGCTAATTAGCTCAAACATAGAAGCTCCCAGGGAGAAGATATCAACCTTGTCAAGGTGATCATAATTCTCATTAAGGATTTCCTGAGGCATATAATGTGCATCACCCTCCTCAATTGGAAGGCTATTATCAAGTAGAGTTGCACATCCAAAATCACCAAGCTTATAAACACCATTTTTCACATAAATATTTTCAGGCTTAACATCAAGATGAGCTATTCCCTTCTTATGGATAAATTGCAATGCACTGGCAACCTGCCCAAAATTTATACCGCAAATGAAAACATGAACACTGAACAGAAACAACAGATTAGGGACAAATTTAAGTAGGAATTTTAAAGGATAATGAAACCAGTACAGATACATAGTATGAGACTTCCATTATGTGTAAACAATATGTTTGGTGCTATTACTATATGATGTTAGTCTGAAATGACTCCTAGATGCCGGGGTAATGAAGTATATACAAGATAAAAAATGGTCATTATTCATGAAATGAAGCTCACCTGATACA
Organism: Glycine max; assembly: GCF_000004515.6. Classification (NCBI taxonomy): domain Eukaryota; kingdom Viridiplantae; phylum Streptophyta; class Magnoliopsida; order Fabales; family Fabaceae; genus Glycine; species Glycine max. Next base: position 4,209,883 of record NC_038249.2, on the reverse strand, counting down.
AAGCTTCTATTTCATGTCCTGCAGTGACTAATGATGGACAATTTTTTATGGATAAGCTGTGATCACATAGCTCCATCTGAATATACAGTTGTTCATTTTCAAACCATGAAGAATAGTACCCCACAATGTTCTCATGGGAACCTAGAAAAACAAGAATGCCAATAAGACTAAAAGAAATTATATAAAAGCCATTATAGAATAAAACAAGAGACAAAAATGTAATATAGAAACCTATGGCAGCCAAAGCTTGAACTTCCATCAAGGCTTTTTCCCTATAATATTGTTAAAAGGCCAGTGTAAGTGGCTAAAGCAAACACGAGGGGAAATAACATCCATAGGTATGAAGATGCTACCTTTCTGTTTCCTTGCACAACTTCCTGGTGCTGTGTTTCACAGCATACAAGCAACCATCTATTCGCTTTATTACTTTGAAAACATTGCTGAAGTGACCTATACCAATTTGCTGATAACAAAGAAAAGTTGGTTGCACGTGAAAACCAAAATTTTGAACTGCAACCAGTCAACACAAATCCAAAAAAACTCATGGCATGGAAGTTTCAATTTCTTCTTCAAACATAATACCTCAATCTCATGAAAGTCATTGCGGTAGCGTGAAAGACAATCACCACCACCACCACCACCAACAAGTGCAGGGAAGAGGCCTGCATTGTTTTCAATTATATTTATATACAGTTAGAAAATTGCATCATGTGTCAGCGATAGAGAACTCCTTCAGGGTGTAATAAAATGTCTCAAATGTTTACAAGTCCAATAATAAACCCAACAAAGTCAAACATCTAACTATACCTGCAAATTTTGATCTTTGACTTTCAAAAGGGTCGATTTCCTTTTCTGAAAGGCATTTCAAAAAGGGGTTTCTAATACAAGGAGGAGGCATAACCCTGCAACGCAATGCAACTGCAGAACGAGACACATAGTTTCGAGCCTTTGGCTTATCAGTAATATACTCTCCAACAAAGTCATTTCCAAGTTCCACAATTGGCTGATTATCACCAGAGGAGGTAGAACTGAGAGTATCTCCTGAGATAGCATCATCTAGGACAACCATGAGGAAAGAATTTGATTAAAAATGCATAAATTGACATATAATTGAAAATTATTGAAGTTAATAATTATTTTGTGAGCCATACTTGGTAAAGTGTATCAAAATTAAACTCAAAACACAATTACTTTACAAGAGAATGCTTAAAATAAATTCGTTATTATTTCCTAAAAGAAATAATAACTCTCAACTCCCAAGCATACAACTTTACTGTTTAGATGACTAATAAGCATTTTACAAATATATTGCTAATTTAGATAGATATTCATGCGTTACTTAACAAAATAGTAGCAAACAACAACACTTGTGAAAGTACACTCCTCAGGTTTCCTAAGAAAGTGTTAAATATATTTAGCACATGAGTAGTTCAAATTTCCTAAATAAATAATCACTTTCAAGCATAAAAAACATATTTAGGTCACTGATAAGCATTAAAATATATTGCTAATTTCATGCATTACTTAACTTCACAAAATAGCAAACAACACTTGTTTTAGTAAACTCCTCAGGATAAAAATGGTAGAAATATGATTAAAACTCAAGTCTTTTTCTTTCTTTTTCATCACCTACAGACCCAACTCCTCAGGGATTTTCAGTAACTTTTTAAGGATATTCAATTAAAAAAAAGAAACTACTCAATGTAAACACCGGGGAAAAAAGGTAAAAATAAAAAGAAATAAACTCCTCAGGGTGGAACAGTTTCGGTAACTAGTCTAATTCTTACCCATTCGGCATCGCTTGCCTTTTGAAGTACTTGGCTTCTTCTCTGGTGACTTGGGGCAAGGGCCATCTTCCTCTTCCTGAAAAAGAAAATGAAAAAAAAAGATATAAAAATATGAACATAAATGTAAAAATGAAATATGTACGTTACCACTTACCAAGTCGACACTGTTGCTATCGAAGCCTTTCACAGGAAACTTGTTATCAGGGGTCAGGTAATCCGGTGTGCTGCGAAAAAGCCAACCAAAGTGAGTGAGTGAGTGAGAAAGGCACAAGCTTGGAGAGATGAAACGAAACGAAACGTGTAAACGGCGTTTACCAAAACAGGTCCTGGCTGAGAATGAAGTCGATATCGTCGTCCAGAGAAGAAGAAGAAATCACCAAGTCCAAGTCCTGCTTCTCGTTCTGCATTTTCCTATTCATCTCGTTCGCCCGCCGTTAGAGGAGTGCGTGTGTGAGACTGAGAGCACTGAGTGATCAAACAAAACGCATAAATAAATAAGAAAAGGGGTGGAGGGACGGAGGAGAGAAGAAATGTTTTTTGGGTTAAGGCGGGGGAAAGTGCTTTTGCTTTTCTTTGGAGAATTCGATCTTTGCCGTTCGTGTTGCTGACTTAAGACACGTTGTTTAATTTGAAGGCTTGGATTTTAGACTCTTCCTCGTGAACTGAACAGACTAATTTAGAATATAAAATATAATACAGTACGTGATTAGTCGGATGGGACGGATAGGAAAAGACCGCTACTGTCCTATTTCGATTTTCGGTAATAAAATCCAGACATAATATTTTTTTAAGTTAACGTTTTTTTTTTTATTTTTTATTTGTCTAAGTTTATTCTTTTAATTTTAATTTTTTTATGTTTATGTTTTTTATCTTTGATTCATGTAAAATATTTTTAAAAAAATTTTATAAGTTAATATTTTTTTAATTTTTATTTTTATAAAATTTTAATTTTTCATTTATAATTTTCATAAGTTTAGGTTTATAGGAATTAAAATTAAAATATATATATATAAGTTTACAAGGACTAAAAATAAATAAAATATCTTACAAGACTAAAATCGAAAGGGTGCAAACTTACATGAGTTAAAATTAGAAAAATAAGCTTACAGAGACCAAAAATGAAAAAACACTAACTCATAGGGATACATAATATATTTAAGTCTAAAATCAAAACTAAATCGCAAGAGGGCAAATAATCATTTTACTCTTTGAAATTCGAATTAACTAAATTTTTAGTCCCTTAACTTTTTTAAAATTTGAGCTTTAGTTCCTAAATAAAAGTTTGAATGTCTCTCAACTTTTTTCCGTTAAGATTTTTAGTCTTTAATGAAGTACATGAAACACATTAGAAGAGGGATTGAATAGGATGATGGATAAAACTTAGTCTTTCAAAAACTATTAAAAACTTTTCTCAAATAGATATCAATTGATGGAAAGTTTCATCCAAGGGGTTCAAAATCATGTTGTGCTAAAAAACAGTTCACAAAACTTGGATATAGTAGTGTAAAAGTGATTTGTAAAAAAGAACTAGTTATATAGAAACAATAAAGAAAACACATAGGTTTTCTACTAGTTCACCCCAACTCTTGGGCTACGTCTAATTCTCTTTCAAACCTTGAAGGGTTTCCACTAATCAATTCTTTGATTACAACTAGGTATTCTATATGTCATTTTTGGCTACAGCGAGTACTCTCTAGACTATTCTTAACATTACCCTTAATCTCCCCCTAAGATTAAGACTCAAGTATTCTTTGTCACTAATTCACTCCTGGCTTTCACAAACAATATATGTCTAAAAGAAAATGTATTCTAATGTATTCTAATCACTCAAAGAGTGTTTACACAATAAGCTCAAATCAATGAAACTCGTTAACTTAACAAAGCTAAGATTCACTCAATTTGCTCAAGTTTCTTTTGTCCAACTGACAGCATTTCAACACTTGTTCTTTTTGTCTCATAATATTCTCTTGTAATTCCACACTTAACATGAACATCTTCAAACTTTGTATAGACTTTAAAGCTTTGATCCTTTGAGAGATCCCAGCTAGCCATTGTAACATCCTAGAAATTTCTACCCGGAGTTTTCGGAAACGATGTATTTTGAATGATTATATATATATATATATATATATATATATATATATATATATATATATATATATATATATATATATATATATATATATATAAGTATTATTCAGTGTATATGCATATATATGTTCTTGGTAGAAATAGGAGTAGTGGGGGCAAGATACGCGGGTTAGGCTAATTAAGGAAGAGAAATCCATAACTGGGAGGTTATGGGTTAATTCTTAAGTAATTAGTCTAAAAATCATCGTTTTGCGTGCGACTTAGAATTTAACGAAACCAACCTCTGAACCACGCTCGGGGTTTTATTCTGAGCGTTTTGATATATATATTGCTTGCTTTCGAAAACTGGCCCCGACAGACGTAGAGAAACGTGAGGAACTGGAACCAGAGAAATGGCACGCAAACCGAGGCATGATTTTAGCGTTTCAAAGGTCAGATTTTCCCCACTTTTGTGGCTGAGTATGGGTCACAGTCAAAGGGGAAAGTGGGCCCTTTTTGCTCCACTCAAATGGAGACATGTGGCATAGCTTAAATAAAATAATGGAAAAAGGGAAAACCCTTTTTATTTAAGACCAAAAAGCTTTTCTCTCTCCTCACTCAGCAAAACAGAAAATTTCAGACAGCCCTCTCTCTCCCTCACGTTGCCATTCTCTTCTTCTTCATTCTCCATTGAAGCTCCACACAAAGCTTCAACCTTTGGCCATCATTTCTGCCCCAAATCGTGAAAGGAGAGCATTTTCGGGGTCGTGAAGTGCGTGGCTACGAGTGGGACTTCGAAATTTCAGGTTTGGGTGGACTTCTTTCTCTCTTAAATTTCGTGGGTATAGGGCTTTGGGAGATATGATGGGTAGTCTTGCTAGTTTTCTGCTTCATGATAGTTATATGTGAAGAAACTTGTTGAAAGCTTGTTGAAATTGCCATGTTTGGATGAGTTAGACATACCCATTCTGTTTTAGGGTTTTGTGATGATGTTTGTGATGCTTGTATGCTGAAAATTGCTCATGGAAAACTGTTAGAGATGAAAGGTAGAGTTAACCTAGGGTTGGAAAGTGAGAATGTGGTGTTATGAGTGGAAAAAGAGTGAGGCTTTGAGAGTTGGAAGGTTAAGTCTGAATTCTGTGGTAAATGGAGGTTAAAGTGAGTTAATCCTAGCTTGAAATGTCATTTAGGACTTATGAGAAAGCTTGGACTGTGCTAGAGAGAAAAATAAATGACCAAAGTGAACAAAGAGCCATTTCTAGGGCAAATTTGGGTGTTGAAGAGTCAAATTTTGATTCGGTGAGATTTTAGGTGTAAATCCAGTTTGAACAAGTCTAAATAGATGTTATGGACTGGTGTGAGGTGAGAGTTTGCTTCAAATTTACCTCATTCTAAATTTCACTTTTCAAACCTAGAAAACCCATTGAATGGAGGGGTGTTGGACACCTAGATTCTGTGTTGCTGTGCTTTAAAGCTTGACTTTGGTTTAGACATGATTGATCATGATTTGGGACTTGTAGGAATTGATTTGGGCAAGATTGGATGAGGGAAAGTGTGATTTTCGAAATCTGCACTTATGCAGAATTTTGCTGTCAAAATAGGTGCAGCAGGATTTTGGCTTGTGTAGAAAAATGCTTGTGTGTGGTTGGCTGTGGAAAGAGCAGTGCAGAATGAGTTCTGGATGTTTGCTAGTAGATCCCAACGGTCAAAATGTAGGCTTATGCACTATAGACTTCCAGTAAAATTTTGGAGTCGATCCAACGGTTAACGAATTGGATCGAAGGAATTGTTACTGGGGTCTTTAAGTGAGAAAAGATGTGATTTGGTTGGTGTTTTGGCAGAGTTTTCTGCCTTTGCTCTGTTTTGCTTGGCTGTGATAGCTTGTGCTGTTTGAATGTTGTTTTGCTTGGATGTTGTGGAAGCTTGGGAGGATTGATGGGGACCCG